>NW_010353652.1:0-969 GCF_000700745.2 Antrostomus carolinensis | reverse complement strand
AAGGAAGGAAGGAAGGAAGGAAAGGGGATAAAGAAGGAAGGAAAGGAGGAAAAAACTTCATGTTTGAAGACCTGGAATAGCCAGAGCACTGCTGTAACTGCAGGGTAAGGCTGGCTGGTTTCACAAAAAGTAGATTGTGACCATGTTCAGCTGAAGTTTTTACTCATTAGAAACAACTGATGAGCTGGGCTGGGCTCCTTGTCCAGAGAACGACATGAAAAGGAAAACGGAGTCCCATGGTACTTGAGGAGGATGGTGTGCAGAGCACAGGTACCACTGCTAACGCTTTGAGTGTTGTGTTATAATAGCAAGACAGTTTCAATATATCAGCATTACAGATATTCCGCTTGCACATCCCAGCTTTCTGATGCAGTTACTCTGCGTGACTTCCCTCTACTAAACTCCACAACAAAAGAAATTCTGACATTTAGAACCAAGATAGATGACATACTGAAGTTCATGTCATAGCTCAGGGAAGCTGTAGCATGTACCTATGTCCTCAGATATTTAAAAAATCCCCTGCTATTAGGATTACACCAGGAACAATTACTCTTTCATACCAGAGAAGACTCCAGGAGCAGCTCTGAAGCAGAGAAACAGCCTGGCCATCACCATACTCCCACCCCCATGTTTCCCTCTTTCAAACTTTTTTTTTTAGTGTTAAATGCATATTTTCCTTCTGGAAACCCAGAGGCATAACATTCCCTCATTGCATTGCTATTGGTGTCACACATAAGTGATTCAAAGCAGCCCAAAACAATGGAAAAGTAATTTTGTGGGGCAAAATAAGGCAAACAATAATGGTAAATAAATAATAACTTTATTAAAGAATTACAGTTTCAGATGCTTTCTACATAGAACAATTTCTTTTACATTTTAGAACCTTGTTTTGCATAATAATCTGTAGTTAATATTAGCCTCTTTCCACTGTAATTTTAAAACCCTAGTATGCACTTGTTTGTCCTGTTT
>NW_010353651.1:0-969 GCF_000700745.2 Antrostomus carolinensis | reverse complement strand
AAAAAAAAATCCGAAATGTGAATTGGAGATACCAAAACATTACTCACCAAAATCTCAGCTATGCAACATGTCCTGTATCTGTTAAACCACTTTTTAAACATTATTTTTTATTTTTTAAATTTATTTTCTAAAGTGACGTAGACGGGGTTCGAGCGAAGTCAGGATGGCAGCCGTAACTAATAGAGAAATGAGCCTTTGCATCATAACAACGCTCTTGAATGTTATTTTTCAGGTTTGATAGCATTGTCAAATAACCCTCCTCCTCTGATTCCCAAAGCTTGCTGGGTGTATTTGTGAAGACAGAGTCTTTTTCTGGGTAATAATGAAGGCTTCTGCTTTTCAGTCAATCTGGAATTCCTTTTGTCTGACATCGGTGCCTGCTGTGTCTTCTGTCGGAGTGTCCCAAGAGAATAATACTGAAAAGACCCCATGAAAACTAAACCAGCCTTTAGTCGTTTCATTGCCGTTGTGTTAGTTCCCTACTCGGGACTGAGATGTTATCCCAGGGGGGAAGAAGCTTTAAAAGTGAGGAATCAGTGAAGTTTTTACCCTGGATTCCATTTGCAGGGTAAAACACTGTATTTCTCTGGATACAGACCCATACCTCCAAATCCCATCTGTAACTGAAAATTTGGGATGGAGACTTTAATGTACTGGTCTTGCTTTGAGCTTGGTCCCATCCTGAGTAGGCTGATCACAAAAACAAGGCTTTGTTGTAAACCTTTGGGATACCCCTGGCATGTTTTTAATCAGTGTAATTCAAAAATCAGAAAACCACGTGATAAAACCAAAGAGTCACGTTGCCATATATTGTGGCCACTTATTTTGGGGCAGAAATGGAGACAGAAAAAGTGTGAAGCATATGCACAAACAGTAAAATAAGATTAAATCTCTTGCAGTTTCCCCCCCACGTTCGTGCATTTGAAATGAGGTTCTGAAATTTCTTTGGAATATTTGTGGAATAAGAAT
>NW_010353650.1:0-969 GCF_000700745.2 Antrostomus carolinensis | reverse complement strand
TTTTTTTTTTTTCCTTTATTGTGAAGATTCTTCCTCACTTGAAAGGATTAAGAGAGGAAACTTTTTTTGTTGTTGTTATCAAATGCCTAACGCAGATCTTCACCAGATGCAACCCACATTTCTGAAAAATTTGCAGCCATCCTGCCTCATAGAGAATTTGCCCTTCCAAAGGTATGAACTTGTTCATTAAATCTGCCTACCCAGAAAGCTTGGATCCCTTATCTCCTTCCTATGCAGCTCATATGCAATAAAATAGCAGGATGAGTGAAACTGCAAAATATTTGTGCTATTCTCAGATTGTTCATTTATTCCATATACATTATTGTCTCCTTCTAAACCAAATTCAGAGCAAAACAGCTTGTTAAATCAAATCTTTACGTGATATTTGAAAAATTAGGTCTAATCTAACAGTCTGTAACTAAAGAAAGGTATTACAAATAAAACCGTTACAAAAGCCACATTGAATTTCTTCTGGCGAAATCTGACATTAGCAATAAACCACTGTAACAATGGGCAAGATCTCCAAAGAAAAGTGAGGGAACATAAAAATCTCTATTTTCCTCACTAAAGCATTACTCTATCTCAGTATTGCATATGCATCTATTGAACTTATCTATAATTGTCTCTTCAATTCCTTTCTGTTGATTTCTTGCTTTTCTGTAACAATAAAATAATTTTCTTCCTCTTCTGCATACAGATATAAAGGTCATAAGATGGAGTACATTTTTTTTCTGAAAAACTATAAAAATGATGGTGTATTAATTCACTGTACCTGGTACTTGCCTAAATACAGAAATATCTCCCATGAGGGGCCACACCATCAGCTGTGACTGTGAAATAATCACCAGCCAACGAGCTCTTAGTACTGAGTTCTTTGCACCATGGATTTCTCCCCAACTCCTTCCTTCCATACCTGGACTGTGTCTTTGGCCAAAAGATACTGCACCCTTCCAGCCTGAAGGCAAGATC
>NW_010353649.1:0-965 GCF_000700745.2 Antrostomus carolinensis | reverse complement strand
AAAAAATGACACTATGCATTTCTGGAGCAATGCAGAAAGTTGCATACGATAATATTAAAAATAAAACACTAAAATCAACAGTAATTTTAAAACATCTAAGGAGACAAGTCAAGACATTAGTTAGGCACTAAACTGGGGGTAAATTAGTAGTACATTTAAGAACAGTATTCTGTAGGCACATCATTTAAGCTTTTGAATTATTTTTCAACAGAAACAATTTCTCACACTTAAAGTTTCTGAATAAAATCAAATCAACACACTAGTACTTTTTTATAGAAAATATTAATTTATTTGACCAACTTGAAATGTATTTTTTTAAAAAAGTAAAACAAGATAAAAGCAAGTACTTGTAAATATGAAAAAATAAAGAGTTTTAAGAGTTATTACCAGAAATACCTGTTAAAAGTTATTGAAAACAGAAGTTTTCTATGTAAAAAAAATAAAAATAATAAAAAAAATCTGTTCCCAAAAAAGCTTCAATCATTCTTCCCATTTATTCTGATCTATCAGATTACTCCAGAGGACTGCCTTAGTGAGGTAAATACCTGGAGGGAATTTGCTCAAAATTCACCAGTATATAAGCCATCCTCAGGCACAACACTTATATTACAAACAAGGGTCTGGGTCTCTGGGTAATCAGCCTTTTATTTTGTTTCCTCCTTGGAGAGGATTTATCTGCCTGTTAAGAAGGGAGAAGTGGGCAAAAGAGTAGGTAGTGCTACAGGTAGCTTTCTTCTTTTTTTACCCCCTTGCAACCTCCAGGCAAAGGCTGGTTTGCTAATTGTAAATTGCAGGTGCCTGAAAATAAATAGTTCTGACTTATAAAAAAAGTATTGTGTGGAAGAAAAATTAGCAATAAATCCATTGTTCAAAAATATCTTTAGATAATTTGGTCACTTGTAATTTCTCTAAGTGGTTATGTAATTTATTATATAATTGTTTCTTCTATATGAAAAATATGAAAG
>NW_010353648.1:0-950 GCF_000700745.2 Antrostomus carolinensis | reverse complement strand
AAAGTGGACACTTTGAACATGAAAGCCTTAAAATCCTAATTAAACTGGCTGGCAAAGGAATGTGAAAAATCTCTGCAAGACTGTGGGGCAGAGATTGATAAAACTTGGATTTTAGTTAATAGTTTAAAAGGCAGGTTGTGTTAGGATTAAACACTGAATCAAATTCTTGCTCCCTCAGAACTTGTGTTTTCACTTACTTCAGTTATAAGGACCAAGATAACTAAACAGTAGAAAGGAAGCTTTGTGCAGTCCTCATTCAGGTGAACACAAAACCCTTCCTGCTTATCTAACTTGTTCAGCATCATGTCATGTCTTGCTCACAGTTACTGCACCATCCTGGAGACCAGGCAAGACCACTTCTTTTGTGACTCTCCTCTCTGACAGAAGCAGATTTATAACAATTTCTCTGACCAAACAGGGAATCCCTTTGTTGCAAACCATGGCTCAAAGAAGACCTACCTTACTTCCTGCCATGGACCAGTTTGGCAGCATTGTTAAGCCTTACCCAGATTAAATGACAGGTTAAAAACCTATAAGCCTTAGTGGGTCACAGTAGCAAAGTTTCGAGATGCCATCTCACTTCCTTCTGGGAGAGAATGGGGGAAGGAAGGGCAAGGAAGGGCGCACTTGCTCACTCCCATCCTGGTCCAACTCCCACTCTGTGGGATGGAGAGGAGCAGGCAGAGGCAACTGCTGTCCTGCTTTCCAGGTTACATCCACATGGCTCTGGTGGACAGCAGGCTGTGGGCAACTCTTGGCCTGAGAGGTAACTCTCAAATGGATGTTTTAATCTATTTTGGTGGGGAACTTCAGTGGACAGGGCTATGTACATATGTAAAAGCTTTCTGGATCAGGACTAACATTTGCAACACTCTTCAGTATTCCTCCCACAATGTGTGACCCACAATAAAAATGAAAGTTACTTCTGATTTCTTGGCTGCCCTCACTTA
>NW_010353647.1:0-964 GCF_000700745.2 Antrostomus carolinensis | reverse complement strand
AAAAAAAAAAAAAGCAAAAGCAACTGTGAAAAGTGGCTGACAGATGATGAAATCATGGGACTTTGTCTATCAACAAGCTCCTGATCTAGGTGCAGATACTTGGAAATGGGAAACAAGCTCAAGAGCTCACATCCTTTGCCTGTTTCTTACAACACACTGTCTTACATCAGCAGCACCGCACCAGCACGGGGACACATTGCTTGCATAACTGTCTCCACATGGGAGCACTTTCCTGGCACTGCCATATTATAAATCCTGACTTTGCACATCCAGTCAGAAAGAGATGTGCCATAAAAATTATATGGTTTAGATACTACTTGGGCATTTGTCTTTTAGTCAGAGCTCTTTGGAGCTGCTGTGTCTTACTTTCTGTCTTACTTTGACCACAGTACAAAATTAATTCACTCTGTGGATTCAAGTCTGTGCTTTGCATCTAAACCATATTGTGTTTGTATTCTGTTCAAGGCGAAGAAAATAATTGAAATAGCTATTCAGAGATTCTAAAAAAGACAAGTGTACAAAAGCTTCTTGTATCAACATAGTAACGGAGGCAAGATCAGCCTAGCAGGCGTAAGCTATCTTTCAACTCTAACGTTATTTTTATTGATAACAAAGCCTACCGTTTTATAGTGGTGACACAGGCTGAAGTAAGAGTCACTCAGACACTTGGGAAGATCACTGTTGTAAGGAAATATATGTTGTTTCTGTTCTTTTCCTGTAATTCAAGTGTGTCTAACTTCACTTGTGATAAAGCTGCTGCTTAAAAACCCTTTTTGGAAACAGGTTCTGCAAAACTTAAAAAAAAAACTCACAAAAAACCCAGGTGCTCCAAACCTGCCCAGAACAGCTGGGATGGCAGAGCGAGCCTTGGCCTTAGCAGGGAAAAAGCTGCCAAGACACCACAGCAAAACAAAAACGGGCAAAAGGCTGGGTGTGCCTCGGCCTGGGTCACACCTGAGGGGAG
>NW_010353646.1:0-965 GCF_000700745.2 Antrostomus carolinensis | reverse complement strand
TTTTTTTTTCCCATACAAATGACACTATGTAGAGAAGAACTCACAGTAAGAGCTTCTGTGGTTTTGAACTTGAGCCTTTGCTGAGAAAGCATTTGGATATTGGTTTTCTTAGGAGTTTGCTGAATGTTCTTATGTTTAATTTTGTTAATTCTCACAAAAATCCATTGAAATGTATTCTAGTGCCTGTATTCTTGAAATGCGGAAAAGAGAATTTGCACTGTCTTAATGATAGATAAGAATGTCCTAGTACTTCTTGTATTCAGAAGCTTTAAATCTGCTGTGAAGTTTCTGGTGGTATGTTCCAAAGCAGTTTAGGAATTTGAAGAGCACTATTAGGTTTCTTGGGCTCAGGTTTTCTTTTGATCTGTAATGACTGAGCATCATGGATGGATGTTCAGTTGGAGTCAGAGGGGAGCACGAGAGCGCTGTAATTCTTACTGAAGATCTGCTCTTTATTAGCAGAACAAATAGTCGTGGAGTCTTAATACTTCATGTCCTTTGTGGGGAGGTAGGCAGGGGGGAAATAATCCCATTTGTCTTTGGGATCAGTTAGGCTGGTACTTGAATTACTGGTTTGCTGTCTGTTTTCAAGGAGAAATGCTTATTTAAAACACAGAACTTGGGAACAGGAAATAAATATCGGCCCGTTCAGTGTAAGTCACAGATCAGACATTACTAGTAAAATATTGAAAAATAAGTCAGTATTAGACCACAAATGGGAAACAATAAATAAATGAGACAGCAAAGATTGTTTGGCAGGGTGCTTTCTCTTGAAATGATGATTTGTACGTTTTCACTCCCAGTAAGTTGTTTTGTCCTGTAGATTTCTTTGTTTCCTCCTGGGTTTTTAGTGCCTGTTTGTCAGCGTGTGATTACTTCTGGGGATGTTCTTTCTGAGGCTGTGTGAGCTGGTGGTGGATGTAGCATCGTGAAGAGGTGTCCTTGTGTGCAGGTCAAAGCTCAGG
>NW_010353645.1:0-968 GCF_000700745.2 Antrostomus carolinensis | reverse complement strand
AAAAAAAAAATAATTTTTTGGTTTTCCCAAAGGTTTGGAGAAACCCGGTTCCCAAGCACAGTCATTTACACCACAAGCATTACCAGCATTAACGCATATTTTTGGTTGGAGTGTTTTCACTTACCAGTCCTAACAGAAATTTTTTGTGCTATCATTCTCCCTCCAATAACTGCTAAACCAGTGCACAGGCAGTGTCCCACTGTTCCTCCAACCGCCACACCGTAGGGGTCCTGAGGAGAACACACAGAAAGGGAAACATCAGCACAGTTGAAAACCCACTAGTCCTACGATAACCTCCTGCCAGGAAGGAGCAATGCCTTGATTCTCTGGTTGCACACTGTCAAGCATGGAGGATACCATCTGACCTTTGCTCTACTCTGCTCTCCATCACTGTCTTAAAGACCAGTGACAATGTACATCAGCTAACGAGACCCTTGTATCTAAGCCTGACTAATATAGGAGCATATGACATGTTTCAACCAAGAAGCATCTTCAAGTCCTTAAATACAGATCCAGAAATCACTCTGCTGTACTTAAACAATGAAGCAACCTCTAGAAGGAAGGTGGCAGCTGCTGAGAAACACAATATGCATCAGCTGGAAGAACACCAACCTAATTATAAAGAAAAAGAAATCAATGAGCTGCAAATAAAAGCTTTCAGCAGCTAAAACATTCCATCTCCTTTGTCCAGCTTTACAAGCTTGTGCTCTACACTCAACCATCCAAAGAGGGAAGTATGAAAGAATTTAAGTCCAGAGGATAATAAATTGTTTTCAAAGTTTATTGTTAACAACAGCTTTCACATCACTGCATAACAAGCAGCTATTCCACTATGTGAAGCCATTTCTCAGAACTACTGACAAATTACACAGCTGAGGGCAGCATATGTATTGAACACCTCATAAGACAGAAGACTTAAGCATTAGAAACAGAAAACAATCTTTTCATGATGGATAATGAAGGCAAGG
>NW_010353644.1:0-967 GCF_000700745.2 Antrostomus carolinensis | reverse complement strand
TACAGAAAAAATAAGCAAATATTTTAATGATTGTGGTTTTATTTTTCATATATGAATGTGGCTTATAACACCATCTATTTCAGTTTATTTTGTCTTCAATTTACTGCACCGTATCAAGGGTATTGTGGTACCCTTACATAAAAATAGATCATGGTGCCCTTAAATTGAAATCAATAAGACAATTCAATAAGCACAAACGTCAAAAGGTACACCTTTGTTTCTGATTGTCATGAAAGGTGAAATTAAACTTGCACTGTTTAAGTAACCTTTCTTGGCACCAGTGATTACAATCTGGGATGGCCTCAAAAAATCCTTATTTTATTTTAAACCAATCTGATAAACAGTGCAAATAACAGAGCCAGAAGAGACAGAGCACTTGGCAAAAGCCTGTAAAATGGCACAATCATTGAAACTGTGGATTGTTATAAAACATGCAAGGAAGAAATACTCCCCCGAGCAGGACATGTCAGTTGCATGGGCATGGCTTACAAAAACAGTTACTTAAAGACTGTGACTTATGAACCTCTGAGATGGAGGCAGAGTAAGTGCCATAGGGGTGTAGTGCAGATGAGAAATGAATTAAGCACAAACGAGGAGGAGAAAACTAGAAGAGTCAGGGAAAGTTTCTGAGGTGGAAGATGACATGCCCTAGGAAGACATGGAAAGTTGAGATGAAAAGAAATTCTCCCTACAGGCACAGACCTTGTCTATTATGTTCTACAGTATTTCAGGAATTAGGTTAGAGGACAATGCTTTAGCAGTTTGCAAAAATCCTTCTTTTCAATAAGAAAAAACCATACATATACTTATATCTGTATTTATACTTAGAATTGCTAGCATACTGATGCTTATATCCTCATGAACCTACACCAGTGTATATATGGAAGTAAATTATTGCATTGTGCTTTTGTATTGTATTGTAAATCTTCTTCAAAGCAGTTGAAATGTTTATGAAAAAAAAAAAAAA
>NW_010353643.1:0-944 GCF_000700745.2 Antrostomus carolinensis | reverse complement strand
GATAGTACTTAAAATACCAGATAGTACTTACTGCAGCAAAATCCCCATTGAAGCTGGCAGAGCCGCCGCGGCCAGCAGCACCTGCACAGGCATCAGCTCTTCTGAGCCTCAGCTCTTAACTTACATGTCCATGTTATGTGGGCAACATACAAAACGTGATATGCTTGATGATTTTGGGGCGCAGCCTTGTCAGTACCCTTGTGGTTTGCACACGCCCTGGGGCAGCACTGCATGTGTTCTTACATCAGGCAAATCCTCTGTGGTCCTCCCAGGCCACCCTCAGCAGCTGGTGGATGGCCTGCCATCTCCTGCCTCCCTCGCCTTCCCCACAGACAGCAGCTGTACGGTGGCTAATGCTGCTGTGCCATATATCTGGGATAAAGTTTCTCTTTGAACACTTCCAAAGACACTGGTATTTTGAGTGTCTGCTTAACGCTGCTAGCATGGATTAATAGGAAAACATCTTGATACAAATAAGAAGTCATAATAAGCTCCAGGTGAATTATTTCTAGTGTTTTGTTTCTATTTTTAAATAAAGCTATTCCAACACCGCATTTATAGAGAATGTCTACATTGTGAGGCGACCATTTCACTGTGCAAAGGGTTAACTCTGATGGCCATCTGCAGTGGAACTGAGAAGAACTTGGCCAGAAAGCAGCATCCATGAACACATAATTTCTGGCATGACATTTATTCTCTTTCCGTATTTAGCTTGCTGTTTGCAGACATTAATTTGTAAAGATTTTCTTTGTCTCTTCCTGAAAAAACTGCATTTTTATGAGTAAAACAATCAGTGAAGGTGGCCAGGGTGCCACTATCCCCTTTAAAACATCAAAATAAAACATAACCTGATATTCTGTGATGCACAGATCCTTTGTTTCCTGCCTATTATTTATATTCATTGTCAATAGTTCATCAGCTCTGGTCTGTTTTCCCACATCAAA
>NW_010353642.1:0-933 GCF_000700745.2 Antrostomus carolinensis | reverse complement strand
GCCAAACCCGAGGCTGACAACCAAATGTAGGATCAGGGATGGTGGTGAGGTGCTGCTGTGGGAGGACAGAGCCTGCTTTCCCTGCTCTTGGAGGCTGTGAACGCTCCATTTCTGTCCCCACTGGACATCTGCATCATGAGGCCAGGCCTGGCTGACCAGAGCCACAGATGCCGTTGCCTGGGGCGAGCCTGCAGGGACTCCTGTCTTGTACCTTACGGGCTCATTTCCAAGAGAAGAAACCAAAACTGAAGTCTCCTGAAAGCAGCAGATGATTTACAAAGGAAACTGCAGCTTTTTGACCCAGAGAAGTGGCTGCTAAGGGTGGGTGGAAGCTGTTGAGGTGTAAGGGAAGGAGAGGTTTAGTTTGGTGACTGAACTGGAGCACTGGGTTGGTGCTGTGGGTTCCCTGCTGCTCTTGGTGTACGTTACACCAACCCTGGAGCTTTCCAGCAGGTGCCAGATAAAAGTTTTCCTATAAACTTGTACATTTCTTTGGATTTGTCTGCTACGAGGCTGAAATCTAACTAAATCACATCTTAATATCCAGAAGGTGTCAGTGGTTCTGACCAGCACTGGGGTCACTGCTGCCTGTTGCTGATGGTGTTAATTGAATGTAAAGCTTAGAGAACGATTTCCTCCCTCTCCCCTCCTGCTCTTACAGCCCCCGCAGCCCGGCATCCAGTTGTGCATGTTTGAGGGATCGTTCATGTTTCCGTGTTCATTTCTAGGATTTGTTGTCTTATGTACAAATACTTTTTAAAGAAAATACTTCCTTTCCTTTTAAAGGATGCACTGAGGCATTAGTGGAAAAACAAAGTTACCTTGATTTAAAATAAAATTACTCTACAGAAAGCAGAGTCCTCTAGTTTGGCACTAGCTGTAGATGGGTGGTAGGAACTGCTCCATGAGTGCTGGGGGTCACCCTGTGTGTCA
>NW_010353641.1:0-966 GCF_000700745.2 Antrostomus carolinensis | reverse complement strand
TTTTTTGTATGTGTATTCTTGTTTATTTGTTGAGTTAAAGCTTTTTATTTAATTGAGTAAAACAGGATCTCTGAAATGCAGTAAAACTCAACAGTAAATGAAAGATTATTAGTTGTGGTTATAGCCCACCTCCTTGTGTATCTGAACCCCCAACCCTACATAAAGAGATACACTTTTCAGGAAACAAGTTTTTAAAACTGGGAATTAAATCCATTTTTCATCCCTAAAAATGGTGATGTGCCCAAATAGTAAAATCCTAAGAATTTTGTCAAATTACTACAAATTACATTAAATATATGTAATATGTAAATATATTTGACTCATAATTTAGGAGTTAATTACCTAATTTTGGTTAGTCTTTCTGTACTGAGTTACAATGAGACTTCTTCTAGAATGCATGTGTAAGATTGAGCTTGCTCTAAATTTCCTGAATGACTTTCAAAGCCAATGCAACTTTGGCAATCTGTGCCACATTCTTGAATATTTTTTATCAACATTATTTTAGTCAAGAGATGAAAAGGTTAAGGAATTGTGCACAAGATATATTTACATTGCATAATTATTTGTTTTGCATATAAATTTTTAAATCTGAATTCTCACTCAGATCAACATATCTTTAAATATGTGTGTACCATGAGTTAAGGAAAAAGTAAGGTTTTAGATTTTTCTTATCACAGTTTCATAACAAAGAATGAACTTTTGAAATGTCAAATGAGGTGGAAGACAGAAACCAAAAAATAGGAAGAAGCATGTAATAATTCAAGTACAGTTTCATTCCTGTCCAACTACTCTTCTTATTCCTAGTTTCTTTCACTTTAAATTGCCAGCATTAGTCTTGATTTTTTCCTAGATTTTAGCACACTAAAAACTTCAGTAAGTCCTAAAATTTTATTCAGTCATAAAATCAGTTTTGGTTTCCAATATAAATTTTCTCAACAAAAGTAAATTTCACTACATGTAGCTGTA
>NW_010353640.1:0-965 GCF_000700745.2 Antrostomus carolinensis | reverse complement strand
GTGAGACAAGATCTTGCATCGAGCTCTGAGGTGATGGTGGTGGTGGATGCAGTTGCTTGTTGGTGGTGTCATTACCTATTTAGATGGAGAAAATTCCCAGGAGCTCCAGCCATGGTGTAGGGATCTTCAGGTCTATCCACGAGGCTGAAAAGCAGAAAAGAGTCTTATTAAATCAGGATTATTCCCCCATCACGCCCTGTCAATCTCTTTAATGAGTCCAGACTACTCGAAAAGCAAATGTGTGGCTGGTTGTTTTCACAGCGCGTTTTCTGCTAGGCTGTGCTTTGCTGATGTCAAGGGAATGAACTGCAATGACGCCCCTTCTAAAATCCAAACATCGGCTGAAGCTCATGCGACTGGCTCCGTCAGCAAACACGACAGCACTGTACCTCCCATGCCCTTGTGGACTGGAAAGCCCCAGGTCTCCTTTATCAGCTCCTCATACTGTCAGAGACATCATCTGCTCCTGCTCTGGTCATCAGATGTGGGTTTCAGGCTGGTGTCTCCAGGAAACGTGTTGGGAGCCAGCAAATCAGTGCCACCCTGCCACCGGTGAGCCTGCGGACCCGCAGGATGGACTTGACCATGGGGACAGGGGGCACAGCCACAACCTGTCCTGGTGCAGAAGATGCCTCCTGCCTCTCCAAGATGTTCCTGGAGAGAGGAGCAGGACACTGAGGGGACATGTGTGAACCATGTGACACTGAAAGGGACACTGAGGATACATGTGTGAGCCGTGGGGACACAGATGGGGACATGTGTGAGCCATGGGGATACCGAGAGAGACAATGAAGGGACATGTGGGAGCTTGTGGAGGCATTGATAGGGATGTGTGTAAACCATGGGGACATTGAGGGGACATGTATGAGCCATGGGACACTGAAAGGGACACTGAGGAGACATGTGTGAGCCATGGGGACTCTGAGAGGGAAAGTGAGGGGATGTGTGTGAGCTGTGGGGACACT
>NW_010353639.1:0-965 GCF_000700745.2 Antrostomus carolinensis | reverse complement strand
TGATATTGATATTGATGGATCAATATCAAATGCAAGCATGTAGGGTTGCTCGTCTGGTGCACCTGCACCACTCCATCCTTCTTGGTGGTAGGGATGTTCATGGGAAACTTAAGGAAAATGTCTTTTTTTTTCCACAAAAACTCCCCCAAAGCAGCCAGAAAATACATGTTCCTTATTATTAATGGCAAGACTGGCACGTTCCAGTCTTGCCAAGTTACTGCTCAAGACCTGCAAGTATCAGGAGATGGACTGCACCTCCAACCACAGCTCATCCCAGAGGGAAACGAGGTCAACTGTTGTGAATTCAGGGCACATTGTGCCTCAGTTTCCCCATTTGTAAACTGGAGTTAATGGTTCTGCTCTCCTTTGTGCAAAGAGCATCAGGATCTCCTGGGGAAGGATTGAGGCTCCCATATCAGGTTAAGAGATGGTCGTTGCGTGGGCTGTTGGGCAATGTTTGGAGGTGGTTGCAGACACGCAGCACTGGACATGATCTTTCGAAGCACCAAGTGATTTTTAAGTGCTTCTCTGAGAGCGTTCACAGGGTTCTGATTTACCGAGTGCTCAGAGCAGCCTGTTCTTGCCAGAAAACAGGGCTTGAGATGCACTCAAGCATCTATAAATCCAAGCTTTGCACCCTCTTAAGCTTTGCTTTTCTCAGTTTTTCCATCTTTAAAATGGGAATAACCTGGTTCTGGCCACATTCCCAAACATCACAGCTGCTCTTCTATCTGTACCCAACTGCAAAATGGAGAAGAACCCATAAAAAGGGACCATCCTTCCCTGTTTCATCCCCATGTGATAGTAAAGAGAAGGTGTTGGGAATACTAAAAAGCAGGAGAAAGATGGGGTGGAGGTCATCAAAAAGGCAGCTCATGTTCCAGGGTAGAGGATAAAAAATGGGATGTTGCAGATGACCTGCAGGTTCATCCATCACCTAAGGAGGGTTACGTGTAGTGTTGGTA
>NW_010353638.1:0-961 GCF_000700745.2 Antrostomus carolinensis | reverse complement strand
AGTTGTAAGGTTTGATTCCGCAGATCACTGTATTGTCACTAACCCTCCCATGAGAGCACACAGTAACCCAGAAGTCAGCGTAGCATTCTTTTGGCATTCAGTAAAAGTCAACAGTTTCTGTGACTGTACAACGCCACATGAATATTTAATGTAAATATTACTACCTAAAAAAACCCAACCCTCTACTTTATAACAAAACTGTTCCTGTCCAGTTCTCATTGCAAGAATTAAACTCAGTGACCACAGCAGTAGTTACCAAGAGCTGGTAGAAGATGGTCATATTTTACTAAGTGATTAATTACAACCTGCTTTATTTATTTTCTCTTCCTCATACATGAGTCATTCTGGACAGAAACCAAATGAGGATTAACATACAAGATCATGTTCTATTGAGAACTGAATTCTGTCCTTAAGGATTAATATAAACAACATGTTACATTATGTTACATGCAAATACTAAAGGCAGTATTATGAAATAATATTAGCTATTTGCAGAGACTTTATGCTCAGAAACACTACCTAGTGTCTAAATCTAATCCACAGTATCAGAATAAGGATTTTTTTTTTAAAATTCAAATATCTTGTATCACATCAACAGATTAAAAAATGAGAGAGCAAACTGATTTTAGAGTAAGATAAGCAATAGTAAGGAAGACATTAAACTGAACAGGAACAGTAAATATATCATATTGTAGGCCTACAGCAAGGATGACCAAATTAGACTGACTAAATCAAGAGTAACCACTATGAAGTAACATTTTGTAATGCATCTGAAAAGGTCTATAAAAGCTTATTTTTTAAAGGTAAATTCTTTGCAGATTTTTGCCCCTAGTTAAAAGTGTCTTGCTGAACCATAATTGAAAAAAAATTAAGGTCAAAGCATCTGCCTCAAGTACGTAAGACAACACTCCCTAACAGGTTATAATCTTATAAACCTTCCATTATCATAAAAGCCAAAACC
>NW_010353637.1:0-964 GCF_000700745.2 Antrostomus carolinensis | reverse complement strand
CTTTTTCTGCAAAAAAAAAAAAAAAAAAAAAGCATATTTAAAGCAGGGGTAAATTCCATCTAAACTTTAGTTGCTAAGCCCTCAGAGTGATCAAAATTCTGAACTTTGCTCCACATATGTGTTTGGTAAACATCTTTACCAATGTGAATACTTGATTGTAATTTTTTCATGTGTCATGTATCTATATTTCTCTCTGTTATTTACAATTTATTATTTTTTTCTTTCAACTGTGTGTTTTTGTTTGTTTTGGCTCTTGGACTTGTATGGTAGGTTCAGACCCATAGGATGCGGCAGAGATTTTCCAACCCTGTATTGTGATAATGTAATTTTGGACACAAGTACAAAATACTGTATGAGATATTTCTTAATATTTGCAAAGGTCAGCAAGTTACTAGGAATCCAGCCCCACCAGTAATAACTGAAATGCTAGTAGCATGCTTGCCACTCACTCTCTTGGGCCATATAGAGTATGACACACAGTCATTCATGTACATTCAGAAATTTGTGGAAATCTGTTAACATACACAGAAGGAAAAAAAGGCATGCATTAATTCCAGTTCCTACCTTGTCCTCACCCATCTGGCATGTTACTTGCAGGGGGTCAGGCAGCAATGTGTATTTGGTATTTCAGATGAGTTTATTCTCTCTCTGATGCTCAAGTTTTTGATAATTTTCTGACATTGTGAATAGTAGGGGAATTCCTAAGAGTACGAGAGTGCTGACATTACCCCAGGGATAACATCAGTTGCTGATAAAACCACAAGAAATCAACATGGAGCTCAGTTAAAAGAAACAAAAACAGTGATGCCTTTTCATTAGATGTGCTATAACCAAATGCAGGTTAAAATTCAGTGGGTAGCATGTGTTTCAGTATTCAATACAAACGTATCTGTGTAAAATGTACCTGCCTGTTTGTATACAGAAGGTTAAACTAGACAAGCAAAGAGGAGTAAGCTCAGTTCAC
>NW_010353636.1:0-965 GCF_000700745.2 Antrostomus carolinensis | reverse complement strand
AGGATCACCTGGTCCAACCTTTCTTGGCAAATGCACAGTGAAAGAAAAGCACGGTCTGAACGTGTCAACCTCTGGCACACTTGTAGTGTTTGGCATGGATGGACTCCAGACAGGATTGGGAACAAGTGGTATGGCACACAATTTTTCTGCCTTTAGAAGATAAAATTGTGAGATTTTGTATGGACTTGGCTGTAGGAAGATCCTTTGCCCTGTAAAGAGGAGCAAGCAGAGGTGTTGCCATTTAACAAGAGTTTAAGCAACGCAGAGAGTGGCTCTTTCACTTTAATTGACTATTAAAACTCCAGCTTTTTAGCAATAACCTTCAAAGAAGACAGATTACATTTTTCTTGTCAAAGGGTAAATTAATGAGGATGACTATGTTAATTTAACGATTCCTCTGTAAGTAGATTGGTCTCACACTTCCTTAACAGTGCCAGCTCCCATTGAAAAGTTCACAGGGGACCTATGAAGATGCGAGCGTGATCAGCTTTGATGTGGTCAAGAAAGATATCTCAGTTCTCAAGGATCACCACGTCTTTCCGTAAGAAAGCTACAGCTATCCCTGTATTTATCTCTTCACATGGAAAATCTAATAAAAAATATATAGATACACACAGAGAGAGATAAAAAGTTTTGTTTCATTGCAAGTTTCTTTCATGTAATCTTCCTAGGGTATCTTGAGCCACATCCTCTGCAAACCCTCTGAGGAACAGCTCTTTAATCTCTGCGTTTCACACTGCAAATGTGCAAATTAGACTTCAGGACCCGCAAGTGGCAGAGGAAAACTTTTGCAAGATGGCAGCAAACCTTCCAGAAGGAGGAGAAACAACTCTGACTCACAGAAGATGAAAAGAGGGAGGGGGGGGAAAAAAAAAAAAAATGAAGTGAAATAAATTTTTTAAAAATAAAATTAAATTAAAAATAAACTATAACAAAATTAAAATAAAATAAATTAAAATAAAATA
>NW_010353635.1:0-965 GCF_000700745.2 Antrostomus carolinensis | reverse complement strand
AAAAAAAATTACAAAAATTGTTCTAAGAAAATCTGAACCTGTAAAAAAAACCCCAAACAAACCAACAACAAAAAAACTAAATAAGTTATTTTAATGCATAGCACTTTGTTAGGATATTGTGCTAAACTAGCAAGTATGAACAGAGTATCACTTGCCTGCAGACATGCACTGCTATTACTGACTGATGCAACTGTCTCATTCCACGAAGTGTTGGGTGATATCAGTTTATTGCTCTTATTTCATGAAGAGTCATTTAATTTCTGGAACAGTGAGTTCTTAAAATATTATGTGTAAAAACTCTTCTTTTATGAATATGAAAAGCAATAGTTGTTTTATTGTTGAAGAATGTGATGTTGAAATATATCCATTATATAATTGTCTCATAGAAATAAGGGCAAACCCTACTATTTGCTTGCTATTCAAACTCTAGTTAGACTAAAACATATTAAGTGTCAAGCCAAAGTGACTTTTGCCCTCAAAAATCATGCTGACTCTGACAGCTAGAGGCAACACCGTCTATTATATACCACATTTCTTTATATACTCTTAACATGACCACTTTAACATGGCAGCTGTTAGACATACATTTAAAGTATATAAGGGTACTAAGGAGCAGAAAACAGTATGTTCAAATAAACTTCGACTATCTCATTCAAAATAAAATTACTACTTTAAAGCTCAGTAGATATTCTCGTAAAATTATGAACAAAACATTGTGTATCACAAACTGAAGTCTTAATTACAGTGTAAAGGGTACCAGTACTGCTGTATAGATGCACACTAACTCTGTCTTTACTCCAAACTGGTTCTAATTAAGAGCCATGTTGGTACAAAAGTAATAACTGCATTAACAAGTTCATATGAATGAGAAGAATTAGCATGGACATAAAAAATTATACTACTCCATTTCCTCATTCTTAGTTTTTGGGTTTTTTTTGTCAGTGTTGTGTTTGTTTTTTTTTTTT
>NW_010353634.1:0-964 GCF_000700745.2 Antrostomus carolinensis | reverse complement strand
TTTTTTTTTTCCTTTAATTTCAAGTAAGCAAACTCTGAAGAAACATTAATTCTTTCTACTAGGAAACATTTTCTTCTTTTTTTGTAAACTGAAAACAAAATGTTATGACATAAAAAAAAAAAGAATCATGAAATGGAAAGTAATTTCAGATTAAAATGATGTAAAGTTTCAGTGCTTCAGATGCTAAAATGAAACATTTAGTGTTTTTTGAAAATTGTTGCTTCAAATGAATAAGTTGGCAAAAAAAGGAATTTCTAAAACATCCTGATGTTGCAAAATCTGTAGAATTTGATAAAAATATTCAGTCATTTTCTACCTCAAGCACCCAGCTCGGACAATAGTTTCCCCCTCAATTTTATGCTGTACGTGACCCCGTGTTTAGAAAGACAGAGCACATCAGTTGCACCATGATGAAAAATATTCTCTTATTTTTCCTCTTTTTATTTTTTCCCCATATGTCAATAAATACTATATATTTTCTTCTGTATATTAGAATTCAGTGGCAAGGGGAAAATATCACAATAAAGACTTAACAGTGGTACGATGGCTTTGAGAACCTGGAATAACATCCTTGTGCACAAGGACCTTTGAAACAGTAACATAAAAAAAAGCAGTGGAGTTACTGAGAATATTCTAAATATATATTTTTAGACACCCTACAAAGGCACTAAATAAAAGGCCAAACTTGAGTGGAAAATTACTTCCCAAACCGAACAAGAACAATACAAAGAACCCTGAAACAATGAGAGCCGGATTTCTTACTAGTGACTGTTTGTTTTCAGAAAGGACTTCAAATTAAAATGTCTCTCCTAGTTAGAAGAATGGTTCTCAGCCTCTTCCCTTTGTCCTGGCATCCGTCACTGAATTTTATACATCTTGACTTGCTGAGTGTCAGAGAAGATTAATTTATACAAACGCAGCCAGACACACAGAATACTTCATATAACTGGTTTTTAACTCTGCT
>NW_010353633.1:0-965 GCF_000700745.2 Antrostomus carolinensis | reverse complement strand
GGAGAACCTCACTGCGTTGCAGCAGCACGCCAGGCAGCCGTGTTTGAACCCAACGCCTTGAAATGAGGAGACGTTAGCTGAGCACGTGTTCCTCTGGAGGGATGCCATCAGGAAGCACAGACTTCCAAAAGTGATTTAATAGATAGCTAATGTGCTCCAAGCCTTACCTCTCTGCTACCTTCTCTTCACAGATGCCTGTTTTACTTCTAGCTCCTCTTGTTATGTGAAAGATTGTTAAGTTAAACTATCACAAAGATGAATCAGACAGGCGTGAGTGGCTGATTATCCAAGGGGAGTAGTGAACAGATTCCAGCCTTCCAGTCTGTGTAGCCTGAATAAGAGGATCTGTCCATAACACCTCCCTCTGCTCTGTGCAAATGCAGGTGGCAAAAAGCATCTGCCTGCCTGGTGCCCTGAGTTCATCTGCAGTCAGATTTTACACTGCTCAGTATTACCACGCAGCTTAAGCACAAAATCTCCCTTTATCTTTGTTGGAGCTTATCACAAAATCTGATCTGAGCTGTGCATCAAGGCACAGACCCATAATGTATGGGCCTGAGTAAGGCAGGACCAGGTAGGACTAATAGGCAATAACCTGTTTTCTGATGTGACTTAAAACCAACCTGTTTAAAATTAAAAAGGAGAGATGGGTGAACCATTGTTAAATTTTCAGTTAGAGGGTTTAGGAAAGTCTGTTGGGGTTTAACAGCAGAGTTACTACTCCATGTTAGAGCCTCCTTGTGTGATTTCCAGTCTGAGATTCCTGGGAATTGCTTGGCTGATAGGTCTGGTTGGGATCTGGATTAGGTCAAGGTGCCTGTTGGATGGCAGCAAACTGTGATGGATGTCATGTCAGGCATGAATGATCTAGCAGAGAGAAGCAGGCTTGGAAATCACTGGATGCCACTTTTGCCTTAGCTGATATGTATCTATTTATATATTTATATAGTATTTATATGTATTTA
>NW_010353632.1:0-960 GCF_000700745.2 Antrostomus carolinensis | reverse complement strand
AGTGAAATGAGCTGATTAAAGCCAAACAGTTTTACATGTGCAGGATTACTGTGAACCCTGGTTTTAGTTTCACCTGGTAGCCTATTAATGTAAAAACCATGATGTGACAAATCATTGATAAACAATGATTCATTAAATCATCCAAACTTAAGCTTGACTTATGTGGTCATAATCTTTAATACTTGGGATCAATACAGTGTGTACTACCAATTGTCAATATTTTGCCACTAATTGGAAAGGACTGTTCCAAGAGTGGGTTTGTTGCCAAAAGCAAATGTGCTGCTTCTGCCCTTTGATTGCTCTTGGTATTGCACTGGGAATGTGTCATTTCTGTCGCTGCACATGCCAAGTGCTACAGCGAACGTGGGGGTCAGATTCTTGCAGCCCAGATACAAACTCGGCGACGGTGTTTAAAGTGCTGAAGCACTGTAACTGGTGAAGTACCACAAAATGGGATTTGATAGGCATTTAAGAGCCTTAAACAATAATTAGACTCTGTCAGAAATTTCATGAGGCAACTCAATGTTTAATTGCCGCTGATTAATATAAATTACACTTTAAGAAGCATTCAGATACCTGAATCAACATAACTCCTTTCTGCTGCAAACCAGAAAAAAACTACAAAATCCTTGTTTTTTCTCTTATGATCTGCTGTATATGAAGAATATGCAATGTGACTCAATGATTGTTAGAAAACTATTTATTTGCAGGAATTCCAATAAGAACAACTCTTGATAATGCTACAACAGTCCGGTATGCCGGTCTTCTTCAAGAGCTCACCATGAAAGCTAGGAGCACAGTGAGAGATATCGATCTTCAGAATGCTCTAACCTTTCTTAGGATCAGAACACAGAAATATGAAATTATGATAGCTCTAGGTAATATTTCTATTAAAATAACAATAGAATTGTATGTCCTTTTAAGTTCATTTTAATTCTTCACAAATAAGGTTACCAAAGA
>NW_010353631.1:0-959 GCF_000700745.2 Antrostomus carolinensis | reverse complement strand
AAAACAAAACAAAACAAAAAAAGGGTCGTTATTAATCAATTTAATTTTCCTGTCAACCTGACTGCATGACTCCTGTTCTCTGAATTCTCTTAGTGGTGCTTATCCTTGTCACATTCAGCCTAGATTTACTTCAAGGCAAAGAACACACAACTGCAGCTTAGCCGCTCTTATTGGCCATTCTCCCATTTGCTTTTCCACAAACCTCAGACCTCACTCATTGCAACATCCAACTCCCATCACCATTTCTGTATGAGCAGTGTGAGTGTGTCATATTAACCTGCACAGTTTGATAAACTACTGTAAGCACTTAAACTGTTCAAACCATTACTCTCACAGTGCTCATTAAGAGCTAGTATAACAAAACAAGATTACTGCCTTGGCCAAAATTCCTCCCAGTTCAGTCTATCTTTTAAGTACGGAGCTATTCAGGTCATGGGCCACTTTTGGGCACTTGGTATAGTGCAACCCACATTGTTGACAGCTATTTAAATGCACTTCCATCTCAGTGCTTCTCAGTGCTACTTACCTGACCTGCTTTGTATTAGAAAACCTCTCCCAAGTCTTCCACCACAAGCTCTAGCAGGAACCTACCAGCAGCTACTGCTAGTCCATGAAGTGTCCACATACATGGTACATACTCTTGCCCCATGGCCAAGAGGACTGACTAGTTAAACAGAAAAACATCAGCAGCACAGATATTTCCCCTGACTAGCTCAGGCTATAACATGTGTCTGGTTTTGCTTGCCTTTTTTAAGGTTTAATGGCAAACAAAAGTTCTCCAGCATAATGAATCAGTTTCTAAGACCAACCTGCAGCAGCAAAAAGAGCTCTCATGTCAGTAATCCCTAGTGCCCAAGTAGGAAAGAGAACACAAACAAGAGTGTCCACACAGCAACGTGGCACTGAAACCCCCCATCCTGTAAGTAGCCCAGCAGGAAGAGGTGCAAGTTAAGGCAGTT
>NW_010353630.1:0-950 GCF_000700745.2 Antrostomus carolinensis | reverse complement strand
GGGGGGGTCAGATAAGAAAAGCCAGTTGCTCCCCTGCAAATTAGTCCCAAGCCTGAACTCCATCTGATTTCCTTTAGAAGAGAGCTTGAAATTTTAGATGTGCTCCCTCATGCATGCCTGCTGCCTGTCAGGTCTGCTCTGCTCCTTCCTGTTCTGATCACCTCTCTGGCTAGATTACTTTAAGCAAGCCATTCCTGTCTCCTGGTGGCCTGCGGAATACTAAGCATCAGGCTTTCAAAGCTGCAGTGATTAGCCAAGTAAATACTGGAGGAGTAAGGGATGAACTTGATTCCAAAGAGGCAGATGCTATGAGCTTTCTAATAAAGCCAGAGGAAACTCTCTGGGAACAAGAGATAATTATAAGAAAAACAGTTTGCTTTGAGGGACATGTTTGCCTGCTTTCCTCAGCTTTCAAGCAGTCTGCAAAACAATCAGCAAAGTCTGAAAAACTAGTTTCTTTTATTCAGTCTTGTTGCCAGCATGAGACTTGCCAAAACCAGAACTACTTACTTCCAACACTATTGCAACCAACCAGTCCATGCAAGCTCCAAGCTTACATGTGTCCTTGAGCTTTGTGCCTCGGCCTCTCCTTTCTTCCTGGGGTTGCAGGGTCCAGAGCTGGATAACAAGACTGAAGACTTCATTTCCTGCTTTGGCTGAGATGTTGTTTCAAAATAGAGATGTGTTTCAAAATAGATTGGTTCTTCTGGAGAGTTATTCTTTTAGTTCCCTTCCCTTTTCTTCTTAATGAACATTTTTGATATCTGTGGAATCTGAATTCTACCTTGATTGAAATGGCACCACTGCTATCAAAATTCAAAGCCTGTATCTCAAACCCCAAGCCATTGAAATCCCTGACAAACTTAGCACATGGTTAATGAATACATCTTGAAGAGCCCAGATACTTTATTTTCATTTCTGTAACGCTGTTAGTGTTTTTGATCTGGACA
>NW_010353629.1:0-958 GCF_000700745.2 Antrostomus carolinensis | reverse complement strand
TATATATATATATATGCGCATTTTATAATGGTGAAGGTGTGCCCCTCTTTAAAGGATGCTTTGCAAGGAGGGTGGGAAGCAGAGGTTTTGAAATTGTTCTAAAGCATCTACCTAAAAACCTTTTAACTGCTTACCAGCTACAAATAAATGTATTGCAAGAGGACATAAATATTGATTCATTTTGAGGCAATTGGCATGATTCTTTTCCCTAAGTGATGAAAATTATTATGTAAACTAAAGTCATAAACTGAGTGAAATGATTGACTCCCAAACCACCATCCAAGCACTAAAAATCTCCAAACTGTTAGCAAAACACTTTTCTGTTCAAGTAAATATTTCTTCTTTCTGCTGATGGTTAAACCTAGGAATTCTTAGTGAAAATTGTTACCACTGGAATTCTTTATCAACATAATAATGAAAATAACAGTAAAACCAACTGTTAATGAGTATTAACAGCAATGAAAAAAGTGACATTTTAATTGACTCAAGTGTCATGCACAAGTGTAATAGAGGATAGGCAACCATAGGAATGCATAATCCCTGTGATAACAGAAAAATGTTAAGTGGAAAGTCAAGGGAACACATTTTTTTATTTGCAAATAATATAAATACCAAGAATGTAATCTGTATTATTACTAATTTTTATGTGGCCACTATGAAGATGTGAAGGCAAGTTAAAGTTTGATTAGGTCCTGGGAAGACATGTACAGAAAGTACTTCATAAAAGTATATAGAAAGTATAGCAGTAATCTGAAAGATGCACTAACCTCCCCAAACAAACTCATCCTGAAAGAAGAGCAATGGGAACTATAAGAGCAAAAAGTCACACATACTAGAAGTTGCTACTGCTACTAAAGCTGCATTTATGTACTTTAAAAGATGCAGAAAATTAGTGCAGACGAAATAGAAGTGAGACTGAGGAAAGGATTTTGACGTGCGGAAAAGAGACTCCACAACT
>NW_010353628.1:0-955 GCF_000700745.2 Antrostomus carolinensis | reverse complement strand
GAGACCTATTCATGGCTCCATAGGATGCTGTTATGGAATGTTACATTATACGCGGTACAGAAGTAATTTTTTAACAAGTCTGTTTCTTGCTTATTACAGCGTGCAGTTTTATCCTTTCTCTATAATACAGGACAAAGTATTATTAAGACTCCTCCTTTCCTAAGGCTTGTTTAAAGATTTTTTCAAAATTATCACCTACATTCTTTGTGCTGCTTAGATACATAATATTTAAATACTTGTGATGATTAAATGTTTCCACATCCATTCAAGTTGTTCATATATGCTTGCATGTGAGACAAGTACTTCTTTAGAAAGCATCAGCTATGATTCATTAGGTGCTATTTTCTGATAAAAAAGGTAATGATGTCTTGATTTGTTACACTTAAAAAATAAAAAGTTGTGTTTAACCATAAAGAGTGATTGTACTTTGCAGGGAATAACCTTCAAGTATATGTATATAGCAGAGGAAGAGCTCCAAATTAGAATCTTAAATCACTGTGTATGCTTATAAACTCTAATTTTATATCGGAAGTCTCAAGGGTGTGGTGTGTCTGGTTGTGTAATACGAACTTGAGCATTTGTGGGCTTTCTTTCATGAGCATATCCTGGTTATTTGTAGCTGGTGAAAAGGCTGAAAAATAGTTCTAGATTTAGCTCTGCAAGTGACCTCTAAATCTTGCAAAGGTTCATGCTTGTTCCAGTGAGAAATGTGGGTTAATAAAAAAGTGAAGCCAACAAATTCAAGTATCAGATTAGGCAACCTGGGAGGGAGTAATGGCAACTGGGAGGGTATTGGCTGGAAAGCAACCCTGCAAGAAAGGACCCTAGAGGCACTGGTTAACAGCAGGCTCAATACGAGTTCGCAGTGCTTCCTGGTAGCCCAGATGGAAAACCAAATCTTAGGCTGAATGGAACACAGTGTAATCAATGGAAAGGCTAAAAAGCTTTAGAGTTT
>NW_010353627.1:0-963 GCF_000700745.2 Antrostomus carolinensis | reverse complement strand
GTGCAGTGAGTTTCAGAGACATGGACCTGGCCAGTTTGCTCGGTGCATAAGTCAGTTGAGCAGAAAGGTAACAGCAACCTGGGTATGCCTGGGGAAGGATCCTAACACAGTCAAGTTTGGATGATGACAGGTTGGTAGAAAGGGCGGTGGTGACAGACTCTAATTTCCTGCTTGAGATTCAGAATGTGGATGGGTGTGGGAGCTTGAGATATGGTTCATGCCAAGGTACTGATACCTCAGGATTGTGTTCAAAGCCCAAGTTTATGTGCTGCTGCACAAACTAGCATTGTCAGTGACACGGTTTCGCTGGTGCTGATGGTGCTCAGTGGGTATTTTGGGGCTGTGATACAAGACTGAGGGAGGACAGCACAGTGAGTCTCACTCAGACATGTGTACTGGCACTAAGTGGACATGCCTCTGAGGCTTACAGGGCTGGCGTGGGTATTGCAGGATGATCTGGTTACTGAAACATGGAGACAAAGGATGAAAAGGGATTTTTAAAATTCATCTGCCTACCATCAGCGATACCAACAGTGCCATCACTGGCAGCAGTAGCATAGGATGGATAATCCTTTCTTCATGGCCAGATGATCATAGAACATTCCAGGCCCCCCTGTTACTGGTATAATGAAAAAAACCTATGCCAAACTCTCTGGACTCAGCTCTCTACAGACTATAGATCGTATTTCTGGTCTGGTTCAGTCATCAATGTATAGCACCTGGGAAGTGCTTCTGGTTGGAGTGAAGTCTGATCTCTATGAGCTGGAATGGTCCAGAGCATGTGTGCGCTACATGGGTTGAGCGTAACCATATGTACCTGAGAAAACTTCTGCAGGCTTTGAAGATACAACTCATTTCTCTCCTTTCTTCAGGATACAGAGAAGAGAGGGGCCAAGTCCCAAGTCCAGGTCTTCTGGATTCTGGAAGAGTTTGCGGGTTGAGATAAGGACAGAGAGAGATCAC
>NW_010353626.1:0-950 GCF_000700745.2 Antrostomus carolinensis | reverse complement strand
GAACTAGATGATCTTTAAGGTCCTTTCCAATACATACCTTTCTATGATTCTATAAGTATTGACACTGGATCCATAAGACAAATTAATGTTAAAATAGCAGTCTTCTGTTGGACAGGTTCTGTTGGAAATATGATGTTCCCTGAACCCTCTATTCAGACAGGAACAAACACCAAAGCAGCCTCCATATACACCATCTACTCCACCTATGCCATCTACAGAAGTGACCCTGCTGTTGACGGGTCAGGCACAAGTTATCTAAAAGATGTTTCTAGAGAAGCCCCAGTGTTACCTTTTGCAGAAGCAGGTGTGATTGGAAAAGCAGATGAGATTACTGATCCATCAAATTCAATTCACTGCAAATTTGGGGAGCTGAAACTTGATAGCTCCTGTGTACCAGGCCTTCTTCAGACCTGCCAGTTGAAGTAGACTAGACATAGCCTATACATACTGACTGGCATGTTAACAAATGTAGATCATATTACAGCAGTGTTTTTGAAGGGAAGGAAAACCTCCTCTAAATATAGTGCTGATTTCCATTTGTCTTCATCTCTGATGTTTGAAGAACATATACATTCATACAACCAAGTCCTCTAGTGTATCATTGGGCAGAAAACCAAGACTGAGGGGTTTTGTAAAGCCTGTTTTCACCATTATCTTCCTTCCTCAGTACAGACATGAAGATGACCAAATTGAAACTGAAGACTTCAGAGAAATTCACAGGTCAAAAGAGTCAATTCCACGTATTAAAATGAAACCCCACAATGAGTGTTAACAACAAATACATTATTCAAATAAAAAAGATTTTTTAAAATCCAGGTCACTTACAGTCAATTTAAATTTGCTTCTTGTTTGACTCAGAAATGAAAATAGTTCATTTGTACTCCATTGTTTCACATACTTTTTGCTTTCTAAATTTCAGAGTATTGGTAACACCAGCTGTATTAAAAAAA
>NW_010353625.1:0-958 GCF_000700745.2 Antrostomus carolinensis | reverse complement strand
GAGAGCCAGGTCTCCCCTCAGCCTCCTTTTCATTCCTCCTTTTTGATTTCCTTAACACTAACAATGAAGAGCAACCCAAATGTAGAGAAAGACAGATTCTCATCAATGCACAAACACTGCACTCTCATTAGTTTTCATTCACAAAAGTAATGAAGGAGGAGACACCATGCAGTTGGGGATTTACAACCCTAAGAAGATCGGTAAATAAAAGCAACAGATTAGCCCAATATTATTGAATCTTGCCATTTAAAGTCTCTTCTGCTGGACTTAATAGCAAATATATATCAGTTTTAGAAGAGGTGTCGGAATGAGAAGCATCTAAATCAGGAGCACACATAGTCAAGTAGGCTGACAGAAATCTATCTTTTAACTTGATGGCAGTAATGCCTGCAGAATTTGGAGGGATTTATGCCAGGACTCAAGGAATATAATATTCCTCTTGAATTAACTAATTTTTGCAATCAATGTACTGTGAGTGATACACTGCTGCCAGGAAAGATTTGTAGCCTGCCTGAAGTACCAATTACCTTCCATTTTCTACAGTAAAAGTGTTTGGTAATGTGAGTGATAGCAGCGAATTTTACACATCACTAACGATGGAAATGAATGTACTTTCCATCATGTCTAGGAACAAATTTTGTAAATAACATAAAAGAAAATACAGAAAGAGAATCATTGGAATTTGTGCAAGAAAACTTCATTTAGTATTTTTACATGTATTTTTTTTCTTCCAGTGATATTTGCCATTACAACTCATCTCTCAATCTTAGGTCACACTAGAAAAGAGTATTACTGGGAGCGGCTAATTCTGTTCAAATGAAGGGTGAGCCAAGACACTGTAGTCTAAAACCAGCCCAGTGTGAACTAATAATTCTATCCAAACCAACGCTTCAAAGCTAATCAGATCTCACTCTGGGCATATGCCATGGAAAGTGTAGGGTGTTGCATCTGGGCAGGA
>NW_010353624.1:0-962 GCF_000700745.2 Antrostomus carolinensis | reverse complement strand
AAGGGAGAGGCGGACACAAACACAAGGCTGCCTGTTCTCCTGCCTGGACTGCCCCACGGGCTGCAGGGCTGCTGGAGAGGACGTGGCCCCGCCGAGCCCCCTGGCCCCAGCCCATATGTTGTTTATCATAAAGAGCTAACAAGCTTAATTAGGGATGTGTCTGTGATAAGGTTATCAGCGCGTAAACACTCCAGTCCCCCTGACGGCAGCGCAGCAACTACCGAATGAGCTTGTCGTCTCCTGCAAATCCAGCTGGGAGGACGTGTGCTCCAGGAGGGTTTCATTCTGCCTGCGGTGCTGGTGGCCAGGGCAGGGAGTGCAGGGCTGATGGAGCTGGGTTGTGGGAAGGAGGAGGCAGAGGAGTAGACTCTGTTACAGCAGGTTGCCTTCCTCCCCACAGGACAGGCCTTTGCCCCATCATTAGGTTTCAGAGTGAACACTTACTGGAAAGGGCAGAGCAATGTACTCCCAGCCCTTGAGATGGAGATGCCATGGTAGCAACACCTGGTTTCCTGAAGGGAGCCTGCAGACACGTCTTGTGGGGATGTGGCTCCCCAGGGAGAAGCATGGACAGGAAAAGAGTGGAAGAGGGAGGTGGAGTGTGGGAGCTCCTGGCTATGGAGGCGGTGAAGGCTCCTTTCCAGCTCTGTGAGACTCTCTAGAGAGAATCTGACAGCCCTGAGCAAGGCTCCCCGTCCTCATGGGTTGTTGGCGCAGGCTCACCATACTGCTGGGAACGGGCTGTTCTGTCTCCTCTGCTACATGTTCACTCTGGAACCTAATGGTGGGAGCTGAGGGACAGCTTTGACAGCCAGGGCATCATCACCCTGTGCAAGTGCACATCAGCAGGGACACGTTCCAGGTGGAAGGTACAAGCAGGGCTGTGGGCAGGGTGCAGGCAGGGCCGTGGGCAGGCCACTGGGTCCAGGGCTCGGCACCGCCCTGCCAGCCCCATCCTGCCG
>NW_010353623.1:0-961 GCF_000700745.2 Antrostomus carolinensis | reverse complement strand
AAAAAAAAAAAAAGAATATTTAAGAGCACAATTATGTATTCATTGATTATTTGTGCTCATAAACTATTTAGTGGAGCAACTAGAACAGAAAGGTGAGTTGAAGAATGATTTTGCTCACACTGGAAAATTAAGACTCCTTATCAGCATATCCACTGTTTAGGTTTATGCTAACTGCAAGTGCCAGAAAACCTTATCTGAACAAGGATTTTCACTAGTTCAGCTAATCCAGCAGTAATTATTGGAAAATGCTACTTTAAAGTATAAAAGCAGCACAATCCAGCTGGCAACCCATGAGCCTCCTTCATTGTACAAGATGGCTGTTGTGGAGCTAGAAATTTAATGTGGTTTTCATTACTCTAGATCAACAGTCCAACCATAGTATTATCTTTCCACTCCAGCTATAACTTCATTTTAGAAACCACCTTTTCCAGGCAATCTTGCATTATTTTAATCAGCATTTTAATTTATTATGTTACTCTCTGCAACAGTCATTTAAGTGCTAAGATATCTTGAGCTCCATGACACAGGACAAGGTTTTGCTATTTACAGCAATTGCTAGTAGGCTGGGTTTTTCCAGTGGCAGGACACCCTCCTCACAGGTACCTTCAGCAGTTTAATCTTTAAACCACACAGGGAGTGTCCTGCATTTTCTCTCTGAACAGAAGCTTTGGGAATCCTACTCTCTAACGTGGCCCTTCAGGTTCTACTTGCAAACAAAGAGTTTTGAGACAGTTTTGGGGTTCTCATTTGGTTTTTTTGGTGTAGTATTTTATGTCTGTTTTGGGTTGGTGGGGGTTTTTATTGTTTGGTTTTAACAATATATCATGTATCATGTGACCAGCTGCAAAGTTAAGGTAAGCAAACAAAAACAGGCAAAGAGAAAAGAGAAGTTTTATTATCAGTTTTATGCCATATGCGGACATATGCTACAACCACAGTTCAGTTAGCTGGCCCCTGATAT
>NW_010353622.1:0-961 GCF_000700745.2 Antrostomus carolinensis | reverse complement strand
CACACACACACATATATATTTCGTGTTTGTCAGTTATGTGAAAGATCCTTTATAACCCCCTTCTGCTGTCTAATAGGTTCAGGAATTACTGCTTTTAAAAACAATTATTGACCTGATGGAGTCAGGAAAATCACATACTCTTAAAAGGTTGTCCACTTCAGGAATATTATTCATTAGCAATACTATTAATTTATCTAAATTTATACTTAGACTATGTTTAAGTACTTCCTATAGGTCTGTAATTACCAGTTGACATGCCAGTTCCACACAGATAGAGTGTCAAGAGATTCTGAAGCTTTTGTCCCTTTCGGGAACCTCAGAGACCAAGAAAGGTATTAGCTGTTTAGAACAAAAGTAGTTGTATAATTTTGCAAACATTAACAACACTTGTAGAATTATTTAAATTGTTCCTATTTAAAGGATAAAAGTATTTGTGTTTCCCTACCTGCCTTCTCTACACAACAAATTTGTTAGCTGCCAGTTTCATACAGAGTTTATTTATGTTTGACACAGTGGGGATGGCCTGCACTTTCTCATTCATCTGCCGTATTTGCATAACCTTGCAGAGTTAATGGCTGACATTCTGACAAATTAAGCTGGTTTCCTATGTCTTTAATGGATTAAATCCTCTTGGACAAGTTACACTTTATTTTAATCCGCGAATAGTGTTTGCTAAGTGTTGTAAATAATACATTAATTCATTTTATTCTATTGACATTTGACTTGTATGCTGAAAAACACATATATGAAGAATACTTAACAAATATGGAACAAACCAAGTTTTTTATATATATAAAGACAGAATACAAAGATCATAAATGTTTAACAGAAGAAAAAAACAAAATATGTAATGCTTTATTACTGTCAAATATTTGAAAACATTCTAGGTGTGAAAATAGTAATACTTTTACAGTTTTTTTATTACATTATAGTAGAATTTTACTCAGTTCCTGATTCCTGT
>NW_010353621.1:0-962 GCF_000700745.2 Antrostomus carolinensis | reverse complement strand
CTCTCTTCCCTGGGGATGAGTTGGAGGGAGGGCAATGTGACAGCTGAACCACAAAGGTTTCCACTTGGGCCTGTTCACTCAATTCACCTCCAGTCCACTCAGACCTTTCTGTCCCTCAAATGGCTTCTTCATTTGCCACTTCCTAGGGTCAGCATTGAGCTTCCCAAGCTGGGGCACTGCCATGGGAGAGCCCACCTTTCAGCCTGTTTCAACTGAGCCAAGAACATGTCTTTTAGATTCTCAATGAGCAGTCTGAAATAATAAGGAATGAACTTAAACTAAACCTGTGCAAATCATATAGAAACTTAATGAAATATCCTCCCAGGATTTTTTGAATAGTTGAACTAGACTGGTTTAAATGGCACCTTTCATTAAATCTCTGCAACATGCGATACTGACAAGGCTTTTTCTTTTAAGTATTAAATGAAGCATTTTCAGTGAAGTGTTGGAGTTGCTTCCTATGAGAGTTACTGTTAACCCTACAGTTTATGTGCAAGGTGTTTTGTTTCCATTTTGGAGTAATTCTAGTAGGTGCACATGTTGCAAGGTGCATCTGTACTGTTGCTAAAGAGCATTATTTCTCTTCCAGCAGCGCCATGAGCTGAATCGACAGCTCTGGCAGGCAACAATGGCGTTATTCAGCCTAAGATCTTTCAGCCAAGAGAGTTGTAACGCTGCCTCTACATGCAGATGCTCTTGTTTGTGGCTGTCGGGGAGTCCCTCACGTGCCTGTCCTGGTTGTGACATCAACCACAGTGGACACAGAAGGATTAGAATAGTCTCTGAAGGATGATTTGTACTGGAAACTGCAAGCTCAGTTATCTACTGAGCTTGCTGACGACATGCTTTCGTGGAGAAAGGGCCTCTCTGCTCCAGACCCTGCATTCCTCTGTTATTGTCTGGTGGGTTTTCTTTTTGGTCTTTCTCCCTTTCTTTCCTGAAAGAGAAAAAACACCATCAAA
>NW_010353620.1:0-962 GCF_000700745.2 Antrostomus carolinensis | reverse complement strand
GGGGGGGAAACAAATTTCTTTGGATCAACAAAATTTACAGATGAATTTAAACGAAAACACAACTGCTCCAACTGTGACAAATGTCTTTAATAAATGCAACGCCAGCTCCCAATGTTCTAAAGAGCTTTCTTGGCAAGGTGAGGTTGCCATTAAAGCTGGAAGAGAAGGATTTTGTGAATGGGAATTGTACTGCTGCCCTGATCCCCTTTGGCATGAACCTCCTGGAAGCAGAAGGGAGAGAGATGGAGAGGGAGAGACCTTCAGGAATGATCTGCAGATGGGATAATATTAACAATTACACCACGAGAGCTGCGTCATTAGAGATGTCAGATTCTTCTCCAGTGTGTTTAGCAGATCAAACTTCAAGTGGATCAAAAACCATTTCTGGGAAATAAGGGGCTGAGAAAGGTGGAACCCAAGTCATCTAGGGTGGAAATGTAGGAGTTCTGCTGCAGAAAGCATGATGATATATCCTAGGAATGTGGGGCTGGAAGGGATCTCAATGGGTCACCTCATCCATTTCCTTGCTTTGATGCAAGTTCAGGTATAGCTCAGGCATTTCTGACAGATGTTTGTCTAGCATAAGCATAAAAATCCCCAGAAAATCTCTTTAGGCAACCAGACTCAGTGCTTCATTATCATTAATGCTAAATAGTTCTGGGGTTTGGTTTTTTGGGACATTTTGGGGTTGTTTTTTTTTTTTTTTAATATCAAAATTAAACCTGCCTTTCTGTGATTTAAAACCAGAACTTCTCAGTCTCTCCCCATTCAACACAGAGAATAGATTATTTCCCTTTTGCAGTTGACTTTCATATGTTTGAAGACCATTATCATGACCTTCTTCAGTCTGCCAAGATCTAAACAGCTACACTCTGTAACCTCAGTCCCAATTGTGTTTCCTCCTGGGTCATTTTGCGTGTACTCATGCTATATAGAATCACAGAATCCCAGACAGGTTTGGG
>NW_010353619.1:0-959 GCF_000700745.2 Antrostomus carolinensis | reverse complement strand
ATTTAAATATTTTAATATAATTATATTTAAATACTTTTAATAACTTTATGACTATTATACATAAAATATAAATAAATACTCCACACTTGTAGTGATTTAATGAACTCTTAAAATAGCTGTTCTTTCTTTATATCTCACAAAAAATTAACATCTTTGCTATAACCTCAAATTTTGTCAAGTTTTCTTGGAAAGACTGCAAAATTATATTGTTCATTGACAAGGGTTTTTTTTTTAATAAATAGTGCAGAAAATGTATTTTTGTTTTTTAGAACAGCTTACTTTAGAAGTCAAAATGTTACATAAATAAATGAGATGTATTATTTCAACATCAAAGAAATGACATATTATAAGGCTGTATTTTAATGTGAAACTCCATTTTGTCTAGTAAATTATAATTTTCAGTCCTTTTAAGTAAAGATGAGCTAATGACAAACTAAGAGCAAATACTGAGATGTTGAGCTATGCCAGATTGCATTATTTTAATCAATCGTGAGAGAAATAGAAGAATTAAACCCATTTTATAATCAGTGCCATTAAGTACGTAATATTGTAATACTTTTGTCATATTGTGCTTTCAAATATTTAATTAACCATCTGGAGAAAGGATAAAATGTGCCGCTATTATACATTTCATATTAATTCACATTTTGCTAATGACCCATAGCTCACTAATTTATCACGGTAGACCTGGAAGCTTTAGTTATATGACTGAAGAACTATTGAGAGTCATGAGGAGTGTTGTAGATGTTTTTTCTTTATAAAAATAAAAACTAAAAAAGCTATAGAAATCAAGATCTGTAATGATTTTTTAATGAAATTATTGTAAGACTAATAGGTTTTCTTAATATTAGTAACATTCAGATGCTGAAGAATATTGAGAGTATAAATTACAAGGACCCCCACAGCGCCTTTTCTGCAAAGCATCACATGGGTGGCCCCCAGCATGTACTGGTGCATGG
>NW_010353618.1:0-961 GCF_000700745.2 Antrostomus carolinensis | reverse complement strand
CACAGCACAACCAGCCACTCTGTGCTTGCTCAAGGCCGTTCATAGTAAGTCCATAAATACGACATGGTGTTCAGTGAAGGCTGGTGAGATATCTTTTTCTGCTAGCACAATTATCTCAGGGGCTATGAATGCCATTTGCAGCCCTTGCACAGCTGGGGGAACTGTGTTGAAGGGACATTGATAGCCCAGCTGGCTCCTAACACAGCTGCCCTGACAGGATTTTGCACTTTGAACCTCTTCTCACAGAGTGAGAGGAGGTGAGTGCCATCAGCCTTTAGAGGGGTGACTGTCCAGGGGGGCATTGCTCTAAAGGAGGTGTCCTGTCACTGCTGGTGTGGCACCCGCTGACGATGCTGGGTTTAAAAAGTGCCTCTCATCTCCTTTGCACGGCTGTTAAATCTTCCATATATGACAAAATGTCCTGGTCCCACCAAAGCACGCTGGGCTCTCTCGTTGGGCACAAAATCTTGTTTATTTGTAGAAGGGAAACTCACCTTCTATGTAAAGCCAATACTCTGCTGTTAATATAAATTAAATCTCAGAAGATTATTATTAATTAATTAATAAAATTAATAATTCTAATCCAATAATTATTAGTTACTATTATGGAAAGAGAAATAATACTTTCTTGCAGAAAAAGTATCAATAATGATAGCACAGTTAAAACCATTCTACACACACTTACTATTTTCAACCCCTTTTCCTGATGTTTTGCTCACCCTTCTCCTGCTCCTCCGACTCCTAGGGTTGGGGGTTTGACTCTGATGGTGGCAGGGTGGATGTTAAGGCAAGTTGTCAGCATCTGGAGTCCTTTGCTGGAGGAATATGATGTTCATGATCATGCCTTTTTCTTACTCACCCTAGTATACACTTTAGGTCCTTTCTATATGCTTGCTAATACGCTTTTAAACCTTGCTCTTTTTCTGCTGGCCTGCAAATCCATGTTACATCTGAATGTACT
>NW_010353617.1:0-951 GCF_000700745.2 Antrostomus carolinensis | reverse complement strand
AATAAAGAGAGAATCCCAAACTTCATTAATGGAAATTTAGTACATCCTGAATCCTCTCTTGTTACTTGACCCAACCCTACTCAATAATGAAAACAGTTTACATCAACAGAGGGAGGTAGATTTGCCTTTCTGATAAGGTGCAATTTTGTAATTGAAAGAACTGCTAATAGAATTTGTGTGTTGCAGAAGTAAAAATGACAGACGCAGCTGGAGACATTCCTTGGCATGGGACTTTAAGCTACAAGATAAAGCTTTAACACCTTACTTTTGCAATCCAGAATGAAAGTAGCCATCTATTATCAGGTATGTTCTGTATTGTAATCACAAAAGCGTTAGCTGTTAGGACTGTAAGAACTGTTAAGGGATATGAAAATGTTTAAGCTGTAAAAAGCATGTTTATATGATTCTATAGATAGTCTGCACAAAACACAGTGTGCTTCAATAAAAAGAAAATGCAATTTAATTTGCCCCTGTCAGTGATATGTGTTTCTAGCTGCATTGCTTTTGTTTCTTGCATGGGAAAGAACAGCAGAGTACAGACAGAGGCTGAATAGGTGTTTGTCCTGCAGCTGACTGCACAAAGAGTATACTTTGAACAAGTTCTTCCTGGACACCAAGTTCTGCCTGAACAGAGATAGTTGCAAGGTCAGAGCCAAGCACGAAAAATATCTCCTTTTCAAATTAAAGCTTTGACAAGGAAATGCATACTGTTGTTTGGTGCGGTGCTAGATATACTGAACGACTTGTTCACTTACCAAAGGGAGTTGGATTACTTTTGAGATCCACATCAGAGTGTAGCACCAGATATTAAAGAAAGTCAAAGTTGGCTTGGTTTGTTCTAATAAGAGAAAACAGAATCGAAGAAAATATTTCCCAGTAGAAATTCAGTGAAAATATTTTATGCTCCAAGTCCAGCATTCCAAAATTGAATCTTTAGTCTTTATTTTTTTT
>NW_010353616.1:0-961 GCF_000700745.2 Antrostomus carolinensis | reverse complement strand
GTTGCACTGAAGGTCAGACAAGGCACATCTCCAAACACCCAACTTCTGAAGGGTAAAAACCACCTTGGCTGCAGCACTGCAGCTCTTGTTATTCCTGACCTGTCTTTAGCAATCACTTGCTGCGGAGCACGGCAAAGCACTGAGCCAGCACAGTCTCCCTCCTTCCTTTGCTACTGTAACAGGCAGAACCTTTCAGATTTCTTCCCAAGCCCCACCTGATGATCCAGTCATGACTATGAAAGATGAGCACGGAGGGACCTTGCTAACTAGCAAGAGAGATTGTTTAGCAAGTGTCTACAGAAGTGGGTTAAAAAACAATAACTCAAGGGAAGGTTCTTCCTCCAGCAGCCAGTGAAGAGAGAAAGCATATTTCAGTTCTGTGTACTTTCCTCGCCTGGGGAAGGTTCCATAGCTGAGATGTCAGGTTTAATCTCTTCCCAATGTGTATTTTGCAAATAACTCTTTTGTTCCTTTTTAAATTTGGCAGCTAATACATCGGAGCAGTGATAGTCTCCAGCAATGATTTAATGGGAAAGAAGGTAGACTCCTCCTGTATCACCTTTCAGAAGCTCTCAGCACAAAGCAGGCTGTGAAAAAAAAAAGATGCATTTGAGATGTAGTGTCCCCACAGCAGGTACTTAGAGTTGCCCAAATCATGGATGTTCCCACTTCAGGCTCCTCTACTGAGAGGCGTAAGCAGAAAACAAGACAGGGACGGGGCTGTTGTGGAAGCATGTGGTTATTAACTAGCTAGGATAAACCAACTTCCCTTTAAACCTGAATCCTTGTTTTTTAACAAATTTCAAAAGAAGAAGTGAGTCTTCAGAGTGCTGGTAGTATAGTGTTGAGTCAGCACAATAACACGTTAGATGAGTATATTTTGTACCTTTGTTTGGTAATCTCAAACACCCACAAGACATGGGAATAAATCTTCTGGAGAGGATGTAGTGGCTCCCTCACT
>NW_010353615.1:0-959 GCF_000700745.2 Antrostomus carolinensis | reverse complement strand
GAGTCCACTGGATCCATTGCCCTAACTGTGGGTGGCCGACCAAACACAACGTCAAAAGGACTAAGTCCCTCCTTCGTTCTCTGTTTGGTTCGTGTACGGAGTGGTGCAATGGGCAGTGCCTGTGGCCATGGCAAACGTGCCTCTTGTCCAATTTTTACAATTTGTAGTTTAATCTGGTGATTCATTTTCTCCACCTGTCCACTGGACTGTGGGTTACATGGTACATGTAGCTGCCAATCAATTTTCAATGCAGAACTTACTTGTTGCACAGGTTTTAGCCACCAAGTGCAGACCTCGATCCGAGGCTCTCCCTCCCCTGGCCGCTCTTTTCGCTGTTTCGGCCGCCAATCGGTTTCCTCTTTCTTGATCCGTGTTTCCTTTCTGGTGTGCTCTGCAATGCACGATTGCTGTCTTTGCCGGCTTATGGATTGCATCCAAAAGCCTGAGAACCTCCTCTGCATGCTTAATTCCTTTTCCTTGTGCAGAAAGTAAACCTCTCTCTCTCCAAATTGCTCCGTAAGCATGTACAACTCCGAAGGCATATCTGGAGTCTGTCCATATGTTTGCCTTTTTCCCTTGGGAAAGTTCTAGAGCTCTGGTTAATGCTATTGTTGCTGCTTTTTGGGCTGAGGTATTAATCGGCAAGGCCTCTGCCTCTATTACCTCTTTTGCAGTGGTGACAGCATAACCGGCCTTTCGTTCTCCCCGGAGTACAAAGCTGCGGCCGTCAGTGTACCATTCATGATCAGCATCCTCCAAGGGTTCCTCCTTCAGGTCCGGTCGACTGGAGTAGGTGATTTCAATGGTCTCCAGGCAGTCATGTTCTACTGGCTCTGCATCACTGCCCTGGAGGAATGAAGCTGGACTGACAACATTAGTGACTTTTATTTCTACATCATCCTGCTCCACTAAGGTAGCTTGATATTTAAGGAATCTCTGTGGGGAAAGCCAATGCCCCC
>NW_010353614.1:0-960 GCF_000700745.2 Antrostomus carolinensis | reverse complement strand
CTGGCCTGGCCTTTTTTTTTCCTGGGAAAAAGGGAGCCATGGGGCAAACTGGGACGCAGCTGAGGCCAGTTATTTGTTTGCTGCCTGCTTAAAGAAGAGACTGTGGTGTTTAGACTTTCCAGCTGGGAAGACACTTTGAAGACTCTCTTGAGGAAAAACTGTTGCACTTGGTTGGTTATTTTTCAGCCTTTGGGCTTTTTAGTCTAAAGATTGTGTCTTTGGGACTCATGTTTTTTGGAGGGGACTCATTCTTGAAGGGACACAGATCTCTGGTATTGAGGAGAGGATGTGCTCATGGGGACATAGTTACATGACTTTGGGAGCTACTTTTCTAGCCTTGGCTCAGGGTCCAAGACCAGAATTCCCACATGTAGAGAGAATAAAACAATGCAACCCACAGTGCTAATGTGTTAATAAAAAGGCTTGTCTAACTGCTACCAATTTTGACTGGCAGGGAGGAGAGGGGGTTTTAAAAAAACTTTTTATTTGATATTTTTTCCTGGTCAAGGGTGGCCAGTTTGATATCTAAGTCACTGATTGTTCCTGTAGCAGAGTCTGGCAGTCTTTTCTGAGAGATGCTCGTACTCCTCTGTGATTTGCTCCAGACTTTTGGAAATCCTCTGGAAAAAGGTGTTTGGGTTAAATCTGCTCCATCATTCTCCATGGAAATTCCAGTCATGTTTAGGGGAGTTACAAACTTTGTAAAAACAGTCTCCCTCCTGCTGCTCACATACCACGGGAAATTCTTGGCAACCTGACAGACAGCTAAATAAAACCAGTGGCAAGCGGGGGTCCACAAGCCCTGCTCCAGCAGGAACAGTGTGCCAGAGACACGGCTGTGGGAAGCATCACCTCTGACCTCAACAGGTCCTTGCACTGTGCTGGCTCATGAAGCAGGTTGTGTTCAATGCACATGTCCACAGTTTGGGGACAATAATTTTAAGAGCTAGGCTGGCACTA
>NW_010353613.1:0-957 GCF_000700745.2 Antrostomus carolinensis | reverse complement strand
CACCACCACCATTGCCTGTGGCAATTTGGTTAGGGTTTGTAGACTTAGCCATAGCATTTCAAATAAAAACAGCTACACATGAGAAATTTTAAATACTTAAACCTAGCAACTGTATCTTCAACTACCCTTGAAGGACTAAAACCAGCTGCAAGTCAACAACTCATTCAAAAAAGATAGATTTAACTAGTTTTTTTCTAAACTGAGGGGATAGCATACATTTTCTGAGCAGTGACGTGCAGAATACTGACAGGAATGGCACCTGTGGGTTTGTGACAGTTAGGAGAAACAACAGAATTTCCAAGGGAAGCCCACAAATTCTGCTTTTTGTCTAAGGACTACCATGTATTATTCAGTAAAAGCAAAAGCACTAAGCTCCTCCACCTGGATCACTAGTACTATGATTATTAACACTGGAAGGACACCAGCATTTCTCCGCTGACTGTAAGCATGCTGCCTGCACACTGTTGCAGCTGGCTTTTGTTCAACCGAAATGTTTCATCTTGTCCAGACTACTTGTGGTGCTTGATGATGGAAGGAGCTTTCAGTTCTTAACCTTCCTAATAAGTTTAGTGCAAACAGCGTTTTGCAGTTCTGGGAAAACCAAAGTCACAATTTATTGCATGCCTTTTCACTGGTATTTTAAAAGGTGAGGAGAAGTTCAAACAGCCTTTTAATTTCAGACAGTGTAAGAAAAAAAACAAATTCAGCAGTCTTATGTCATCCAAGTTGTCCAAACGTATTGGTTCCTTTATAGTAGCCTCCGTAACTGTATTTATCTTGATTGGTGTAACTCTCTCAGCTTCTTTTGAAATGGATTTTCCACCTGGCCATAGCGTGTGCACACTAAGGAGAAATTCTTATTGCCCATGGGACAGCAAAAGACAATACAAACCAACATTGCAGGAGTAAGTATTAGTGTTGCCTGTAGTTGAGAACTGCATTTGTGTATTTCTTAGT
>NW_010353612.1:0-959 GCF_000700745.2 Antrostomus carolinensis | reverse complement strand
CTGATGATGGACCAACCTTAATTACACCTGCCTTTACCAGCTCCTCTGGATTGTGGCACTGGAATATAGGGAGTGGGGCTGGAGATTGCTGGCTTGGTCAGACATGTGGAGCAGAGACAGCTCAGTACTGTATACTGCTGAAAATGTATCATCCAGACATGCATGTCTCTTCATCCATCACTACTGCAAGAGCTTCAGGTCATATCTAACACCTGGTTATTTCCAGACAAGTGACCTGGACAGCAAACACTAAAACCATCCAAGCTTGTGTCCTCCTTCACAGGAAGGGTGGAAATAACCTGGTCTATGCACAGCGGTTATGGGTTTGCAATAAGACTATGAGGCTGTTGGTGGTGGGACAAAGAAGTCCCACAAACCCTATGGCTAAGACTTAGGAAGGTCACAACCAGCAAAGCAGCTCTTGGGCTGCAGAGAAAGCACCTCTCACTTCTCTCTCCCTTGTTAAGAAGCTTTCACCACATCACCTCACCAAATGTCTGCTTCGCTGTGCTCTCACCATCGCAAGGTAGTTGTAGTCTGTGGCTTTCCCAAGACCCAGCTTCTTCTTCTGCTCCATCGTCATTCCCCTCAGCATGCAGTAAAACACATGGTAATTCCTCTCATCCTGGGCCTGCAGTAGAAGAGCAAGGATGAGCTCTGTGAGGAGAATGGCACTGACCGAGTGCCCACTTCCACACCTTGCAGATGTATCACCTTACCTGCCTGCAGACACGGGACTTCTCCAGCAGGTACTGCTCAATCTTCGCCCCCTCGATAGCTCCCCTTTTATTGAAGTGGATGTCAATGTACTTCCCAAATCGGCTGGAGTTGTCGTTACGGATGGTTTTTGCATTCCCAAAAGCTGTGGGGAAAAATTGCAGTGGGTCAGAGAGGACCTGACGCACAGAAGATAATGGATTTGGTCTCATTAAAAATAAATAAATGAATGAATGAATGAA
>NW_010353611.1:0-960 GCF_000700745.2 Antrostomus carolinensis | reverse complement strand
CACTGCCAAGTCCACCACTAAGCCATGTCCCAAAGCGCCGTGCCAAGCCTGCTCTGTTTCAGATGGGTTCACGTGCTCAAAATCCTGATTTTTGCAGGTAGTCACACCTTGGTGAGTCCAGCTTCTAAATTGCTCCTGGCTCAAAATCCAGCTTGAATTTGCTTGGTCAAACCCAAACTCAGTATTTGCCAGCAGTTCCCTGTGTGGAGGAGAAAATGAGGAAAGCCTTGTTGAAGAAGAGGCCATGACTGTGCTCTCACAGGGGCTGCAAGTCTTTATTTCCTGGCATCTGGAGTCCAATTAAAAAATAACTTGGCATGGTTGTAATTGACCCAAGATAGGAAGAGCTTATCCCAGCCACTCCAGGACCATGCTGAGCCTCTGTCCAGGACAGCCTCCATGAAAGGGTCATCCCCATCACTGGTTTGGGGTGCTGCTTCCCCCCACCACAACCTGAGCTGCAAGGCTGGGTCTGGGCTCTGCCCGCAGGAAAGCCGTGGGTGACATTGCTCAGCGCTCGCTCTGCAGGCTGCCGGGCATGACGTGGTGTTTCTGGGGACCCTTGGGAGGCCATGGCAGATGTTTTCTTTGCAGGATGACTGTGGCACGCACACACCAGGGGAGCTGGCGCTTGTCCTGCAAACAAAAATCAGCTCCCACAGTAAGTCAGGTATGAAATGAGCCGTGGAGCAGGCGGCTGCTTTTAAAGATGGGACTTGAACCTTTGCTTTTTCCACCTCATTACTCACCTCACTGGATGACCAAGGACCCGTCTGTAGATGCCATCATGTCGTGGTGCACCAGTATCTAGCAGGAGAGGTACCTTCCCAGGAGCTCCAGTGGCCAGGTAGAGCCAGCGCCACAAAGCTACAGCTCATGTCACCCAGAGCAGCACCACACAAGTTATTTCATTTCTCCCCAACCATAATAAATAGAATCCCAGAATCCCAGACTGGTTTG
>NW_010353610.1:0-958 GCF_000700745.2 Antrostomus carolinensis | reverse complement strand
TGTGAAACTGCATTTGCATAGTTCATTGCTGTAACCATTTATTTTCAAAACCCTCTTTGCAGCTTCTCTCTTGCCTTTTAGTCTAATAACTGATCAGAATTGCTCCACTATTTAGATGAATTTCAGTACGTGTTTCATATTATACTCTTAGATTTTAACTTAGAGACCCCAAATGTTCTTAAATCTCTTTGAGCTGTCTGGAGGAACAAGTGAAGAACAGTGCAAATGTAATCACAGATTACGAGATCTGAGCACATGCAGAGAAAACACTAATATGTGCTTTTTAACTGCGTAGTTAGACTACATGAGAATTACCTTCTGGGAGCTAGGAGATGTATCTGAATGGGGAAAAAGACTGGCTGAAAACCTGCAATACCTGTTGTTACAGACCCTCTGTTAGGCCCTGATTTGCTTTAGTTTTCCTTCTTTGTAGGGGTTTGCTTTTCCAGACAGGTGTGCTGAGGAGTATTTTGCAGGTTCCTTTTCAAATTTCTTTTTTCAGGGTTTCCCTTAAGTTTCTTTTAGCATTTCAGCATTGGCTTCGTTGCTTGGCAGGACTTTCTTTCATCTCTGAGGACAGAAGATAGCAGACTTTTTATATCCAACGTGTTGTGTAAGCAGCTCTGGTCCCTGTGGCTGCTGGACTGTTAAAAAATCACTCGGTGTTCAAGGGCACATCACTGGAGCAAACTCAACTTTGATCCCTGTAAAAATCTGATTTCACAGGTGGCAGGTGTCTCTGTCAGGGACTGTCAAATTACACATGGGTTTGCACTGTTAATCTGACAGTGGTGAAAGCCCATGTAATTTTGGATTGCAGAAACTAGGAACATTTTGGAGAAAGAGTGGCCATTATTTCCTGTCACATATACCTTGAAATATTACATTCTGTTCTGCAAACCAGGCTGGTAAATCAGAGGCTAATCAAAGGGAGAGTAAGTGAGGACTGGATGGGATG
>NW_010353609.1:0-958 GCF_000700745.2 Antrostomus carolinensis | reverse complement strand
AAAAAAAAAAAAAAAGGAAAATGGAGAAAAGGAAAGATTTTTTTTTCATCTTACACTTTGAGGGATCTGTAGAAGTACTGAGCAATTTGTATGGGGAATTTTAAAATCTTTGTCTTCTTTTTTTTCCCCCTTAAAAAGGGAAATGTACTTTTCAACCTGATAAGTTCATAAAAATTTCTATAGAAAGTATTTTACAGGATCAAGCTCTAAGATTCCTTTAAAGAAGCAAAATTCAAGAAACTTAGGGCAGTCTTCCAGTTTAAGTGAATTTCTTATACTGTGGTTCAGCAAGGCCAGCAGTTTAAGAAAATAACCAATAATCCCTTTCTCCCATGAATGGGACTCAGTAAGTTATAAATACAGGCTTCTTCAATGCTGCAATTTTTATTATGCAGCATAACCTTTTGAGAACAGAAACGCTCCCCCTTGCTAGCATTTAAGTCATGCAATGGCAGCCCCGCTGACCACAGCACTTTAAAATGCTCACAGCATTAACTGCCAGAACCAGGAATTGTCAGTTTGTGAGATGACTTAGCTGCAACACACGTTTGATGAAGTGTGCCTTCTGGGAACCCCATGGCCTGCCACTGCCCAAATTACCTGGCAGTCCAAAGCAGTCCTCATCCATCCCTTCCTGGGAGGTCACGCACTGAGGGGGTCCCCAGCAGCTGACTGCCAGACTTGTATCTTTTGCAAGCAAATCCCCATTCTGACTGATCACACGCTTTTGCGTCTACCCTGGAGCAACTATGGGGCAGTGCAGGTCAAGTTTACAGGATTTCATAGTATTAGAAGCAGAAAATTAGGGTAGAAGTTTGACCTCCGACCCAGACACAATATGCAACTGGGTACAATAACAGACTTTTTATTTCAGCTTGTTTCAAATCCTAAAATACTGCCTTTCCAAAGACAAAAACTCCAATGGAAGCCACAGAAGCTTCCAAATTTTTTTCATTTG
>NW_010353608.1:0-958 GCF_000700745.2 Antrostomus carolinensis | reverse complement strand
GCAGTAAAGGTGTGACACTCATCTGTATTCAGCTTTTCACCCTTCTCATCCACTTAATGAATTCATCTAAAATTTGTTTTTATTTTTAGTTCTTACTTTAAACATAAAAAACCTCCCCAAAACTGGATTTAAATTTTAAATGTTTACTAAGTGATTGGAAGTCCAATCATTTTTAGATTATCAAAGTGGTGTAGGCTAAGTAGTTAATTTAAGTAAGAAAAAAAAATCTAAATATTTACAAATCTTAATAAGTGTAGTAAGATGTCCAAACATGTGCAAGGTCCAAATAAACAGCGTATCCTTTCATTATGTTATCATTGTCTTTGGAAGACACTGATTACTGAAGCCACATTAGAGGCAGTTAAAGAACAACTTGGATATTTCATACCTTTTTTTCCTTCAACCACATAATTTTGGCAGTCACAAATAGGTGTCCCAGGTTACGTTTCGTCGTAGCTTTGAGCTCAGAATAAAAGGCAGATTTTACATTAACAATTTAATATGATTATTATCCAGTGGATATTAACAAACTCATTTCTTGAAGCCATGATAAGAGAATACCAGAAATACGTAGGCAGACAGCTTTTCTCCTTTTTTGCTCCTGTATTGTTAAGCCTTTCTACAATTTTCCACTGTGGTTAGCCCAATTATTTTAAAGGACACACATTTCTTATATCTAAATATTATCTTTCATCTGTCATCTTTCTGTAAATCATCCAGCCACTTTTCATGCTTAAAAATTGGGAGCAGATTATTATTGGGCCCTTAGGTCTTGTTTTAGTCTTATTTTAAAGATCTGAATGCAGATTAAATGATGCAGCAAGTATCCCATCAGCCCTGCGCCATCAGACCATATCTCTTTCCCAGGGAAGATAAAATATCACCTCTCATCTGCTGCTTCAGACCAATGTTAAGAACTTCAGGGGGAATTAAGTGGTTCAGAAAGACCTTTCTTTAA
>NW_010353607.1:0-957 GCF_000700745.2 Antrostomus carolinensis | reverse complement strand
TAGGGGCTGTGGGGACAGGGCCCGTTTTGGGTGAAATAAAGGGGATTTGGGGGCTGGTCGGTGCCATCACCTGCGGCTCAGCCTCGCCCATTTTCCTGCAAAAACGCCAAGAATTGGGGCTGATTGGAGCTGAAATGTCGCCCCAAAATGAGCTTTTCTGTCCCCAAAATGAGCTCTTCCAGCCCCCAAAAATAACCATTTTCACCTTCCCACAAGAATTTTCTGCCCCGCCTCCAAAATTAACAATTTACTATGAAAATTAAGACTTAAAACAAGGATAAAACCGCTCAATTGCAGCTGTAAAATAATCAATAAAATAAAAGTTAATAGAAATGTGGGTGGTTTGGGTCATTCCTCACCTCAGTTCTTCCAGGTTTGGGTGGAAAGTGGTCAAATTTCATCCATACATTGTAAAATTTAAGTTGAAAAATGGCAGAATTGAGGCACAAGAGCCACAATTTAACGCCCCGATAAAGATAATGTTGAATTTTCCTTTAAAAACAAGGAATTTTGGGGTTGTTTGCCTTTTAACATCACCAAAATGTGCATTTTATACTTTCCTGGACAAATTCGATTCATTATCTTGATGATTTTTGCCACGGAGGAGCCATCACCGTTAATGAAACTCTTGTTTCCTCCCCAAATCCCTGCAAACAGCCCCAAAACCGGCCGGTTTTTCTGTTTTCCACCTGAAAATGTGGATGATGAGAGGAATAAATCAGTAAATAGATACATAAAAACCCCCCAACACGTAAATTACACACAAATATAGAACGTTGCAGCCGGGAAACGGGCCTTTCCCCTTTCCCTGGTGTTTCGCTGTCACTCCGCGTCCCCGTCCGTTCCCTTCGGAGCCTTCCTGGCTCCTTTCTCCCTTTCGCTTTGTTTTTGCCGCAGCTTGAGCAGCTTCTCCCCTTTTCCCCCCCTTTCCCCCCCTTTTTTTTCACCCCCTTCCCC
>NW_010353606.1:0-957 GCF_000700745.2 Antrostomus carolinensis | reverse complement strand
GCAGTCAGCGGTGACAGCACTTATAGTCCTCAACACAAATAATGATGATCATTAATTACTGTCCTTTTTCATTAGCATGAGAGGGGGGCCTTGGACAGGCTCCTTTGGATCTGACAGGTAGCTCAGGGGCACTTCGATCCAGGGCTTTGCAGGAAAGCTGGTTCTAAATATTCAGATCACCCGTTGGGTTTTTCAGCACTGCAAGAACAGGGAGAGGAGGGAAATCTGACTGTCATCACCAGGTCACACTGACCCCCCAAAACTCTGCACAGTCCCTGGGCCAAGGGCTGCAATGGAAACAGGGGAGGGATGGAGACATGCTGGGAGGAGCAGTAATGCACCTGGGGGGTCACTGGTAGCGTGTGATGAAGCTACACCAGGAACCACCCCGTAAAAAAGGGGAGGACACGTCCCCTGCCCTTGTCCCCAGTATCTGCATCCCATGTAGGGATTAATAAAAATAAGAAATTGCCAGCCTGGCCCCTGAACTGTCACAGCTACCTCCATCCAAACAGACCATCAGCCACTCCAGAAGAGCAGAAGGTGACCTTCAAAATGTGGGGGATGAGGTGGATATTTGGTCCTGGGTTAATAGAAATCCCCTTCCAGCCCAAGGAGAGACCTTATGTCTGGGGATCTGGTTAGTCAGGGACTGAAGTAAGGCAGGAGATCCACCAAAACGTAACATGACCAAAAAAACCCACCCCAACCCCTGCTTACAGCAAAACCAAACACTTATAGCCATGAGGTGCTATGTTTCATGTTACCCCTTAACAGGATCAGCAAAACAGGGTCAGCGTGCAAAATACAGCTGCTTTGGAGATCACAAATAATACTTTAATCTGTGGTGGCTTTTCACCTCTAGGGACCTGTGAACTGGTATATTCTGTCTGCTTATTTAGCTGATCCTGTTAAAAAGGTATCAGAATAAAGCAGAAGGGAAAAAAAAAAAAAAAA
>NW_010353605.1:0-954 GCF_000700745.2 Antrostomus carolinensis | reverse complement strand
TGATACTTCTACAGTGAACTAGATACCTTGTTTCCAGCTGTATGTTTTCCAGGGGGAACGATTGCAACTTACAGTAGCAGGCTTTCTGTTATCTCAGAAAGTTTCAAGGTTAGAAATAAGTGTTTCTTTCACAATTATGAAAAAAAAAAAAAAATTGCTGCATTAGACTGCAGTAACTTTTATGGTTATTGTATTACCATACTTTCATATTTCATTTTGTGAAGTGTAGGAGAAAGAAGTGTTTAAACTGGAAAATATTAGTTTAGGGACAAGGACAGAAACTGCCTGGGCAGAATTTAGCATAGCTGTCACATCTGAATCAAAAGGTTTTACTTTAGAGTCCACAGAGAGGATCTTTCAATCTATACACCATCTCACTCATTTTATACATGTTCTTCAAGATTATATGAAATTTAGCAGGTACATTGAAAACAGAGAAATGGTAGGAATTGTAGCAAAGCTATGGGGAGAAACACTAACTTGACTACAACTACATAACTCAGCAAAAAATTATGAACCTTAAGTGTATCTTCTGATTCCCCTTTTAACATAAGACTCACTGCTTCAACAGAAATAAAAAATGTTTCAGCACTGCCTTTGCCCCGACAGTTTAAAATACAGAAGATTAAACAAGATAATTAAGGAAATCCTGATCTACATGCATGTTGAGTTATACTACAGCATTTAAGAATCTCCATCATGGGCACATTTGTCAAAAGGTTATGTCATATTTTTGCAACTAAAAAAGAAAATTACAAATTAACCTTGGTCCAACTGAAATAATTCCTTCTTTCCATTTGATGAGAGAAGGTAACAATGTGCATATAAAATGCTCAAGCTTATTATAATGTGATTTAATCTATTGTTAAAATTTTGACAATAATTTTATGTTGATTTGTTGAATTTGTCTGTTTCTTGGTTTGGTCTATGAAAAAAAAAACAAAAAACAAAAAA
>NW_010353604.1:0-957 GCF_000700745.2 Antrostomus carolinensis | reverse complement strand
ATATATGTATGTGTGTGTGTGTGTGTGTGTGAAATAATTTTATCATGTGCTTTGAAAAGCCGTTTGAAAAGAAATAAGTCCAGACTAGATTATGATCTCCAGAGGTCCCTTCCCTACCATTCTGTGAACTCAATGGACAGAAATATTCAGAGAAGTTTCCCATCAAACAGGCTTCTTGAGTTACTGAAGCATATTTACTAGATCAACTTCAAAAGTTTATGCCAGTAGCAGTTCAGTCTCTCTGGGGGGTTCACTTCAGTGACTCTGTGTGTATATAGATGATTGTATCTTCTTTTTTAGCAAGAGAAAGGTGAGATTGAATGGATTTACACAACTAATCTTCTTTTTTACTCTCTAGCCTAGGCAGATTGCACTAAATCATTTGTTCTTTTAGGTCTTCACAACAAATTGTAGACTCTCCTTTTGGTAAGGCCATGGTGACTTTGAAAGTTATAGACAGTAAATTCTTGTTACAACTTTTATTACAAGCAATTGTATTACTTGGATTTGGGCCACCAGGCCACTCTTACACAAACTGCAGAATATGTGTAGGATACCTGAAACCTACCAAGTCCTTCCTGAAAAAGAAAGATTCTTTGGTGTCAGTATCTTAAACTGGTTTGTGCTTCTAAGGCTGAATGATTTATAATGATCACAATCTAGTGCTGAAGGCAGAGATATAGCAATATATTAAACCCAATCTAAGCTGAAGGTTGAACATCTTCTATTGAAATGTCTTCCTCTAATCAAACAAAGATTTAAAAATAGTAAAAATTAAGATATTAAGGTAAAACAAAGTCAATCTTATTTATTTTTCTTGTAGCTGAGTATACAAATCTGTCCTCCTCACTTCATTGACAAGTGCTTAGGTAGACGCTGTTAGATAAAATAAGGACAGAGAAATAACAGTGACAGACAAAGTGAATGATATTTGGAGATGGATTTAATTATCCTGTG
>NW_010353603.1:0-924 GCF_000700745.2 Antrostomus carolinensis | reverse complement strand
TTTTTTTTTTTTTTTTTTTTTTTAATGGAACCAGTATCTTTTACACCATGATAGTATGGTTCTTTGGCAAATCCTCATGTCTATGCCTCATACCATCCTCTCAGTTTTTAAGCTGTAACTGCAAGTACGGCTTTAACCAGCTTAAGCTAACAGTACAACCAAAAGAAGTAGTCCTGCCCTTGTCCCACCTTTAGACACTTGGTCATCCTTCCCTTCCCACCTGTGTTTGTGCCGGCATGTTTGTGTAGTCACAGCATTAACAGCAAAATAGAGGGCTTACTGCTGCTGGTGCTTATCAGGGGAAGGTGGCAATAATAAGCAGAGCTAGGTAATCTTTTGTTTGTTATGAGGCCCAGGGTGTGCTTATGTTAAGCTTGGGCAGAAATTCCAGCTCCTTTTGTACTGCCCTGGAATATATAGCAGATAAGTAATGCCAACTCCTACAAGGGAAGTGAAAATAGTTTTCTCAAGAACTATTTATATACTTTATATACAAGTAATAACAAGGCAGCAGTATGCTGGAGAACTGACCACCACTACTCTGACTCTGTGTTGCCAATTTTAAGGCATTCACTTACTGTTTCCCTAACTTTCTGTCTTTGCAGGTCCAAGGCAAGCACAGTGTAGAGACTGTTGGGGTAATTGAACAGTGGGAGGAAGTGATTGAGGAGCTATGAGTAAACAAGGTAGTATTAATATAGCGTTCCATAGTGTTGGTTTCTCCAATTTGTCTCTCAGCATCAGCTCTTTATGCAGGCTGAGGGAATAAACAACTATACTTAATTAACTATGCTACAGAGACCTGTACATTCTGTCTCCTGTCAAAATACTGCATTCTGGTAGGCAGAAGGGGTAGAAGAGATAGGCTATTACCACGATTACGAACAGTAGCTTAGTATATTGCACAAATAATTTGCTGCAGTT
>NW_010353602.1:0-942 GCF_000700745.2 Antrostomus carolinensis | reverse complement strand
AAACCATTTGATGATTCTATGATTCTATGAATTAGATGTTAGTAAAATAAAATGTAGAACTTCATTATCTTCTTGCTATATTTGCAAATAACAGATAGTGCAAGGCATACCCGAGTCTGCTGCAGTAGGTCTGAGTAATGGGCAGAGCTGTGGGAAATTCATTGAAATCCTTAATTTTTCATTACCAGACAAATCTCTCTGGATTTTAGAAATACAGATTTCGTGAGAAAGAACATAAATCTGGGTTTGAGTGATTGCCAGATTGCACTGAGAAACATTTTCACCCTACTTTTTCCTCATCCTCCCTTTTTATGTTGGTGACATTAATAATTTTTTGAAAGGTGCCCTGAAACTTGTCATGCCTTTTCTCATTCAGACTTCCAGTCTTGGAGCAGTCACAGTCCCAGTAAGACCATAATAAGATAGACCCCCACTAGTTAATCTGGCTGTACCCAGGAAAACGCTGTGTCAGTCTGTTTGTGACCATGTCTGGAAGGAGCTTCAGGGGAGGAAATATCCCTTCATACACATCCCCTGGTCCAGCCACCAGTGCATTTAATCTGCATCCCCACCCCTTTCACTGAGGTTTCCACGCTGGTGTATATGTGTTTCTATTCCTGTCTCACTAGAATTCTCCTCACAAGTTTGGTAGCCAGGATGCAAACAGGGAGTCCTGAAGTCTGGTTGATATATCTCTCAAGTCTACCGCTGACTTACTGTGCTTTCTTCTGCTAGATCCCTTCCATATTTCTCCTCTCTGCTCTTCCGCATCCCTGCAGCCACATCTAGAGCTGGTAATAAATCAGTGTTTATTTGTAAGCTTTTAAAATTAATTTAAAGCTATTTAATATTTAAGAGTATGCCACATGTAAAACAAAGCAGAGCACCAACTGAGGTCTAGTGAAGGAGGGACCAACAGAAATCCAAATATTATATTTTATT
>NW_010353601.1:0-954 GCF_000700745.2 Antrostomus carolinensis | reverse complement strand
AGCTCATTTGCTGTTTCACACACAGGAATCAGTTTATTTATACATAGGTTTTACATGAGGTCATACTATAGACTGTGAACAAGTTTATTTGAATGTTTGGACTTGAAGAATTTAAAAAGCTGGATGTTATATGAAAGAGATCTTCCTTGCAACAGGAAGAAAATTATTTGATGTTAACACAGTACTTGATTTTTGTTGTGAAGGGCATTAGTTGACTTACTCTTGAAAGGAACCTGAGGATAAGGTGGTGTGTGTGAACTGTAGATATTTTGGGGACCAGAACCCAGGAGCAGAAGAGGAACTGAGATAGATCAATAGTGCAGACATTTCATTTGTCAGGCTTTCCATAAGATACTTCATAATTATTTGAATGCCTCATTGATAATACAACAGTAAGCACCAAGACAAGTGGTGATTATTAAGCAAATGTAGAGGCTTGAAGTAGAAATACAGTCACTTGAATTTGCTGACCAAAGTACTGCATCAATACCTTGGGAAGTTAGAGGGTTAGAAGACTTCCAATAAGCAATATTGAGTCAACAGTATTGCCTTTTTCATCATACATTTCATCTTAATCATGTCTTAACCCATACTACAATTCAGAAATCTGCACAACGTAACCAAGTTCACATATTTAGTATTGGGATTTTGTCAGCTTCAAATTGTAATGTTTATTTAGAGTAGGTTGTGTCTCAGTCCTTGTGTGTGTAGGTATAAAGAGTGGGAAAGGATTAAACAGGGCATTTTTGGAAGACTCTTTCCTCTTGCTGCTGTTTTCTGACTGCAGACAGTGTAAACGTCCTTTTTTATTGGAGAACAAAATATGAAAGAGAGAGATGAGAATCAGGATAGGAGGAAGGGAAAATTGGATCAGAAATGCCCTATGGAGAAGTTGAGATCCTTCATGGATTCTGGATGGGTAATTAAGTAAGTGATTCTGGCATTTTGAAAACT
>NW_010353600.1:0-954 GCF_000700745.2 Antrostomus carolinensis | reverse complement strand
CTCAGTAATGTTATCTCTAAGGTCTTTTATCTTTCCTCTTATGTAATCATGGAAACTTTTTTGTGCTGCTGTCTTAGAAAAGGAACGCTGCAGTTCCAGCAGTGCTGTCTGGTGCTGAGGAACCTCACAGCTAGGGATCCATTCAGGCAGTGCTGTCTCTCTTGATCCATCCTCTGGTCTCCACGCAGACTGACATGCTTCTTGATGACAAAGCTTGTGCAACAAAATTCTGCTTTCCTCACTCTTTACATCCAGTGGTACGCCCAGCTTACTTAGACTAATGGGGTTTTCCCACACTGTACATTGATCCAGATGTCTGGGCTTGAAGTCATTGTAGGAAAGGGAATATGCAGATTTTGGAAGGGATTCATGTCGGGTCTTCCTGAAAGCTACCCACTGCACAATGCTTCTGTTTGCAATGTGTCAGTGATTTTCTGAGGTTTCTTTGTTGGTGGCCTTGTATGCAGAGAATGATCTTTCTGGTAGCATGTCTGAGACAGTGGCCTGCTCTTGGCTCACATCCCATTTCTGATCTGTGCTTTCTGTCACTTTACGCTGCCAGCCTAAACTGGCTGCTGTTTTTATTTTGCTCAGCATTGTGTCTGAGTAGCTAGCTACAGCAGTAGGAACGCTGCATAAAGGTGGAGGCATCTGAACAATGGAGGAGTACTTCTGTGGCAGAATTGATTAATGGGGATGTTGATCTTGAAGTAAATGTGCAGTGTGCCCTCCAACAGGTCTCACTTGTGACAGACTAGGCAGAAATGATTCTTTCTGTATGGAGGAAGGAGCAGATTTACACTGTCATCTAAGTCTCTTATTTTAGCAGAGACCTCTTATTTTAGAAGCCCGTTATCTGAGACTAGTGAAATGGCTCAGTTAGGGGTCTGCCAGGCAAAGGGAAACAGCCCAGACGTTTGTTACTGCCTGGCTACCTAGGGAACTTAGAGTTGG
>NW_010353599.1:0-955 GCF_000700745.2 Antrostomus carolinensis | reverse complement strand
ATTGTTATTGAGATTCTAACAAATTTCATACTGTATTCTATGTACAGTACCTTTCTGAAGTCTCCCTGTGACCAGTAGAATGAACTAATGCCCTAAGTATCCGTGTCCTTTAAAGTGTAAGCCACTGCCATATTATGGTGTCCTGAATGCTTCTCTATCCCCTGGAGAAATCCCTTTTTGATGGGCCCATGAGGGAAGCAATAGCACGTGCCAGCACCTTTCTAATACTTTTTGGCATTGCCAAGTGTCTCATGTAACTACAGAGTTCTTCCTCCTTTTTAGCAAGGGCATTAATTTGAGCCTTCCTTTTCTGCTTGAGTGCCAGCTTTCAGAGAAGTTGGATGGGTTTAGTTATCTCTCAGACTTTTTTTTACTCTTATTTCAAATTGCCTAATGAGTTCAAAAGTTATCAGGGGCAGATTCATAGGCTAAGTTAAAAATACAGAAAGTGGTTGCATTCTGGACTGAGGATACAATTATTTTATGAGGTATTTGATGCTTACCAGAAAGTGTCCATCTTAGAACTGTGGAAAGCAACAGGTGGATGAAAAGAGTTCAGTATAAAATGCTCAGCAGCTGTACTGTGCTCAGCAGGAGTAAGGAGGAGGTGTAGGCTCACGCTTCGTTCTGCGAACCGCTGTTTGCCACACAACCAAGAGAGACAGTGAGCTTTGGCAGCCATGTTAGGTAAGGGCAGCAAGATGCCACTTGGGTGGCCATCATTTTTCCGGGCAGGAAGTCCATAAAAATGTTATGATGGCCATCATAGCTAAGGGCAGAAACAGCCTCTCTATAGCCATCTTGGGTAAGGGAAATGAAAGGGAGATGACCGACACATTTGTCCCCTAAAGAGCTGATGTCTTTTTCAGGAGAATGAAATACAGCAGAGGTAGATTTTATATGCATACTTATACCAGACATCAGGAGAGCTGGAGCACCTCTCCTATGAAGACAG
>NW_010353598.1:0-942 GCF_000700745.2 Antrostomus carolinensis | reverse complement strand
GATCAGGTTTTGTATTAAAACAACTCAAAACGCTAAAAAAAAAGACAAAGGGAATAACTGGAGCCCAGGTGGAAAGCTGGTTGACATGGGATTTTTGCACATTTCTTCCCGCTCTAGGTACATGGGAGCAATTTGCACAGTCCACTGTATTTCTATAAGATTACTGATGGAATAAAATACCTCTTGGTATGAGAATGAATCACAGATATGCTCATGTTGATGAAGGACTGTTCCATACAAATCAACCGCTGCCTTTTTGGATGAGGAGGGGAGGAACGAAGAGCTCTGTCACTCCTACGCATGTCAGAGACCAAAGCATCAGTCAGATCCCAGATGGGAGCACAGGCATTTTCTCATGTCTCTGGTAAAATTAGCGACTGCGGATTTTATGGACCAAGCTACAACGCACACCCACACATCCAGGATTAGACAACAACCCGTTGTTTTCAAATTATTATGCTCTTTACTATAGCTCAGGTTTACATAACACTCAGAGTAACTGGATTTGATATTCTACAGCACATACACTCTTCTGGAAAATATGAGATACTAATTGTAAACCTGAACGACCTGTGATTTTTTTTAATACGCCTACAAAACCATTTTATCTCAGACACATCAGTCCTGATTGTTGCCCACATTTGAACCCCTAGGCCTCTCTTTTCTTATTTTTTAGTACATAGGAAGATATTAAGAAGTTAAAAAAAAATCTTCCTTTAATTCTAAACATGCTAGCCCCACTAAAACCTAATTTCTGACCTGGAGGTGCTGGCCTTTGTTAACCACTGTGTCCTTTACTCCTGTTTCAGTGCTGCCTTGTGGGTATCAGACCCAGCTACTTCATTGTTAACTAAACGATAACTGCTCCAAGGCTGAGTTGTTTCATCTTAGAGGGGAAAGGAGTTTGTGACTCTCTTTAGAAAGCCTTTCCCCACCTTCCTG
>NW_010353597.1:0-951 GCF_000700745.2 Antrostomus carolinensis | reverse complement strand
CAAACAAACAAAAAAACACGAAAGAAAACACTACTCAATATAATTAAAATACATTTAGTTGATCTTCATAAGACTGAGCTTCCAAGTATCAAGTTGAAATATAACAATTCTCAACTTCCTGGAAATTGTAGAACAATGCCAAAAAGCCTTCATTTCTTATGTATTTATAGCAGCTTTGTCTTGTATAAAAAATATGCGTATAGAATAATGCATCACAGGACAGGGAAGAAAATATTTATTTTCAAATTTTAACAGAAAGTTTGATAGGTCAGCCACTAGTCAGGACAGCAAGAAGTGCTTCTAATTAGAAGTAATACTTTAATTCTTTCTAAAAAGGGGTTAATTTGGTTGGGTTAAAGAAACTCAAATGAACAGAGGGATTCAAAACAATTTCTGCTAGTTAAAAGGTTTTAAAAATAATTATTTTTGCTGGGCATGGAGAAAACTTTAATACTTGATGCAAATGCAAATGAACTGAGTGCAGGAACTGCTACATCAATCTATTAATATCATAATGCTGCAGTAATAAACTTTCAGGAAAATAATAGATGATATATCAAAATAATAGATGATATATTCTCAAACCAAAAGCAACAAATACATTACATTATATATTTTTTTAACTTGAATACATCATAAAACTAATAGTTTTGCATGTTTACATCTTTTCAGAAGAAGAGTAAATGTTTGTTTCTGTAGGATATGCAATGAAATAAACTCAGCACACACACAGAATAAAACGAATATAATACAATTTTTTTTTAAGTTTTGAATTTTTTAACATGCCTTTCTACAATTAAATGTCAGATATATTGAAAGTGAACATACTTCTGCCTTGGTTTTTCTCCAAAGCAACTCCTGAAAAAGCAATCACTATTGACTTATGGTTTGATTTATGCCAGTTTGGAAAGCTATAATAGATGGGAGTTTATTGTTTGTTTGTTTTGCTTG
>NW_010353596.1:0-956 GCF_000700745.2 Antrostomus carolinensis | reverse complement strand
GCTCAGTTTTTATCAAGAGACATACTTTAAAAAACTCTGTAAACCCCAAGAGCAAGCCAAGCCTGCAAGTGGCAGGTATGTGCAACTTGCCCTTTTTCTGTTTTCACGTTACTGAAGGATAAAAGTTATCAATTCAGAGAAATTAGTATTTTTTAACTGCACAGGGCAAAGTAATAGTAACAACTCTTGAGTTTCACTTAGTCTGATGAAGCCCACTGACAGTTACAGCTGATAAGTTAAAGAACAGATATAATTTAAATTTTGCATTTTAAGATCAGGATAAATACTACCAGCAGTTTTGGATAGAAGGACATATTTTCAGTAATAGCAATCAAGTCCCGTTAAACATAAACAGAAGAAGAAGAAAATAAACATAGTCTTTTATGAATGGCAAGGATGGAGCCAGCAGCAGTTAAAACTGAGAAGCCATAAAATAGTCAAAAATATCACTGTCTGTGCTGATGTCCTTAAAACGGTACGGCAGAATCAGTGTTCGTCTTTAAAAGAGACCCTTCCCCATATATTTGTTGGACCTGAGAAAAGTTTACTTCTCCAATATGCTTCGTTCATGCTTTCAGTATTTCTTCAGGAACAGGACAACTGAAGTTTAGTTGCAAGCCTTTAACTCTGAGCTCTGGTCTTCAGAAATCCATGAATTTGCAAGAGTTTGGGATTGCTGTTGTTCATTTTTTAAAAACACACATCACCTGTGGGCTGGAGAGGTCAGGGAGGAGCCACAAGAAATGTGTAGGCAGGCTCAAATGCATATTCACATGAATTGCTCACTACCTCTGATGTGTATATTCTCCACTGACACAAATTCAGTGGACTTCAACTTGATTTATTGTTCTGATTTATAGTCAGGAAATTCTTACCTAGTTTTCAAGCTGAGCTCCACACATACTGTACCTTGGTTTACAAACAGAGCTTTCAAAATCTTTTAAACTTTTAAAAAA
>NW_010353595.1:0-957 GCF_000700745.2 Antrostomus carolinensis | reverse complement strand
CCTGTGCTCTGTCTGGGCACCCCAATTCCTGTGCTCTCCTGGGAACACCCCTGTTCCAAGCCCCCCCAACCCCACTCCGAGCAAGATCCCTGCGCCGGGGCCGTGCTGCCACCAGCCTCATTAGGAACCCCAATAACTCAATCAGGGGGGAGAAGGGCCCCCCCAAACAAAATTAACTGCTACATCAGGACTTTGATGAAGATTTATTGATCTTCTCCAATCTTTTAATAGTTTCTGTTCATTGATCCCGGCCTCGGTTATCCTCCTGTCAGCAGTTTTGGGGGGTCATTTACCAATGCCAAAATAATTTGATATCAATTGAAGTTGGGGTGTCCCCCCCTCCCCTGCCCGGGCAGACCCCCGTGTTTGGGGTCCCGTGGGGTTCAGAGTTCCCTGGGGTCTGTCCATCCCAACTCCCCAGCACCAAACTGGAGCTTCTCCGGTGTTGTGCTGGGATGGAGATATGAATTTAGGGGTGAAGGTGATATTTTGGGGTGCCAGTGACACCAGTGGCAGGTTACTGGTGATGCTGGGGTAGGGAACCACGTGGCAGAGGTGACTTTGGGTGGCATGGCATGGTCACCAACCGTTCTGTCCCATCCATGGCTCTGCCACTGCCAAACCTGATCCCTGGGATGTGGGTGCTTGTCGAGGCGCCACGTGTGCCACAGCGGGGTGACCAGGACCGGTGCTGGCCACCCAGAGTCACCTCTGTGCTGTCTCATGGGACCTCTGCCACATCTTCCACCATGTCCAAGCATGAGGAGGGACATCAGCTCTCCTGCTCCACAACCAGACAGCACTTGAGGCAGAGGGATTGGTCCCCCCCAAGCCATGGTGCTGGTTTGCAGGTGGCATCGCTGTGGCAAAGTGTCACCGGTGCTGGCACGGCGTGGAGTGGCTCAATGGCATTGCTCTGAGTCCCTTGGCCACTGGAGATGTCCCTGTCCCCAGGCT
>NW_010353594.1:0-951 GCF_000700745.2 Antrostomus carolinensis | reverse complement strand
GGGAAATGTTATACTCTAACTTTCTGGGGAAAAATTAAAACAAAGATCCATATTTACAGTGTTAGTAATTCCTTTTAAGAACCCTGTCTCTATATACTGAATAAGGTATTTAGCATGAAATTACAAACACAATTTTTAATGGCAATTTTTCAAAAACTGCATGTTTCCCTTAGCTCCTTAACACACTAAATTGCTTTTTGCTGGGTGAGAGCAGATTGCTCGTAGGAAGAGAAAACACTAATATGTCCCTTGGCATTTTCATGGCTCATAGGGCTCAACCTGAACTGTCACAATGGTTATCATTTGTCTGAGGAGGTAAAGGGAAATACTGATCTGAACAGAATACTTGCAAATACCCATGGAAGAAATGCAGCCTGTCAAATGTGATTGAACTGCTATGAAAACACATTACATTTTGAATATGAAAACTCAGGCTTTGTTCTTAATGGGAACCAAATTATGTAGCTAATAAAACTGGCTTGGTATTCATGCATGCATAAATGGAACAACTGCTCTTACACTACACAGAGAGATGGATGATATTAAACCTGCAGGCACTGCTGGGCTCCTGAATTTTACTGTGGTGTGAACAATCCTCAAAAACACCTTATGCAGGAGTGAAGCGTTGTTACAGACTAAAAACTGAAGTTGGCCTGGTTGGAGAAAGACCCCAGTAATTAATGAAAATGCTCTTAAATTCCTCTTTGGACCAAATATACTGACAGCCTCAGAAACCACACAAACTCTTATTATTAATTACTATATACATGCCTTTTCTTTCAGGCCTCACTGTGCCTCATTCTTCCTCCTGGTCTCCTTGTCAAGTTACATCACCTTTCTGTTCTTCCTCTGCATTATTTTAGCCTCACAGATGAGTGAAGCAAGTATATATATAATCATCATACTGTTCATTTTTTAGACCAGTAAAGAAGTTATTTTGAACATGCAAAA
>NW_010353593.1:0-957 GCF_000700745.2 Antrostomus carolinensis | reverse complement strand
TGAGTCCAGAAATTTAGCAGTTTCTATATTCCTTTTCTTAATCCTCCATCAGTCAGCATCTACATTATACATGTATGGTTGGTGATTGTGCACAATTAGATTGCAAGGAAGGATATGATGTATTAGATCATTAAATAAAATTATGTTGGGGTTTTGCCCAAAACCAACTTCTATTTTTGCTGCTGTCAGCACAGAGTTATTTTTTTGTAGATGGGCTACGTAGAACGCTTTTCAGACTTTCTCTAAAAGCCCAGCATGCAATAGTAGAAATGGTGTAGGAAAAAATTAAATTGCTGGTTTATTTCAGTAGAAAGTAGCCTTACTATGTTGTTTCCCCCTGGCTGTGAAGGTACAGCGTTGGCATCTTCTCTAGTGACCCTCTTTTGAGACAACTCTAGAACAATATGTGACAGTGACAGGGTTATTGGAGTTTCTGTTCTTCTGGTGTGGTTCTTTAGGAAGAAGGGATAGGAAGAGAAGGAGGAAGGAGAATGTGTTTATATAGCTGCAATGTAACCACTATTTTTAACCTGCAAATAAACTTTTATTTGAATCAAGTATAATTAAGATTAGGAAATACTAATTTAGCACTTTAAAAAACCAAACCCAAACACCACCCCCAGCTTCCAACTCCCACAAAAACCAATCTGGGTTTTAAGAGATGCTGCTTTTACAAAGACTACACAGCAAAGCTCTTAGATCTGCATATTTGGTCTTCTAGATCCTTGATTTTGGCCTTCAGGGATTTTTCTTTATTAATTACAATTGTACATTGTGAACTGCACACATAACATGCAGATATTACAGTTTCTGGATCTAATGTCTGTCTGGAAGCAGTTACTACTTTTTACCTCTACGATTGACTGTGGATCGTAAGCGCCATGCACCTTGGGCACTGTCACTGGTACACAAGGAGGACTGGTTTACCTACACTTGGGGCTAGGGTTTGCTACATGG
>NW_010353592.1:0-953 GCF_000700745.2 Antrostomus carolinensis | reverse complement strand
AAAAAAAAAAAGAAAAAATTACAGTGGTCAGACTTTCACGCTCTCTCAAAACAGCATCTCCCACTGCCACTGAGATAAAGTACTTGGAAAGACAAACCATTGGTCTCCCCTACTAGAGTATTTCTTATATGCTTATTAGTGTAGAGCTGAGCCCAGATGAATTAGTGCTGTGGAGGGTAAGGGATAATCCATCCATATAATGAAATAGTGTTGTTTCTAGGGCCAGAGCTTTTATTCCTGCCTATGTCTGTGCACATCTTCTGGAATGGCAGTGCATTTTGAGTGCCTCTGAAACAACAAGAGATATCATACACACAGACAGATTTCACTCAGAAGTTTCTGGTGAGAGAAAATTGTATGAGAAAAATATCCTTTCTTAATGTGAAGCCTTTAAAATAATGATGGATTTACCACCAGTTCCAGGGACTGATTAAAGTGATAGTTCTTGATGTTGTGATGTGATAATTTCTGACCTGTGGGCATAACTGATGACTATAGTCCCTTCCTGCAAACGTCATGGCCATGTAAAATGTCATGGCACAGCCTGCAAAACATCATGGCACAGCCACATGACAGGGTATGGCAAACCATAAAGAAACCCCCAGTTTCACTCTTTTAATCAGGCTGAAATCCTGCAACTCAGCTGTTGATTTGAAGAATAGAGAGAGAAGAACAAACAAGCAAATTCTATGTACTCTGAAATCCAATTCTTTGTGCAGAAGTAAGAATGCACAGATTTCTGAATGCACAGAAGTAAGAATTTCCAGATTTGACTACAACCTAGTATATACGGCACAGGAGATATAGAAGGTATGCAGGGGAAGTAGGTACTTGAGAAAACAGCTCTGGTTTCCAGGACTCCCCTCTAGCTATGGGGAGATGTACGTGGAGGGAATGAATTTCCCTGTATCGTGTTTGTATCAGCAGAACCAAAAGACTACTAAGAATTCTGC
>NW_010353591.1:0-957 GCF_000700745.2 Antrostomus carolinensis | reverse complement strand
TACACAAAAACCGTCGTGCAAAACGCCGTGCAAAACAAACAAACAAAAAAAGCTGCGCAAAAAAATGCCAGGTAAAAAAAAAACGCTGTGCAAAAAAACACCGTGTGAAAAATGCCACGTGAAAAATGCGAAATCCAAAAACACCAGGCAAAAAAAAATGCTGTGGAAAAAATGAAATGCCGTGCAAAAAAGAAATCTGCGTGTAAACGCTGTGGAAAAATATGTTGTGCCAAGAAGCACCGTGCAAAAAGTGTTACACAAAAAAATAACGTGCAAAAAAAAATACAGTCCTGCAAAAAACTGCTGTGCAAAAAAAGTGCCTGGCAAAAAAAAACGCCCCGTGAAACATCGTGTAAAATTGCTGTGCAAAAAAATATGCCGTGTAAATAGACCTGATGCAAAACGACGTGCAAGAAAAGGCCGTGCAAGAAAAGATCGTGCAAAATGCTGTGTAAAGAACTGCCCCGCAAAATGTGATTTCAAACGGGCTGTGCAAAGCAGCGTGCAAGAAAAGGCTGCGCAGGATGGGCCGTGCAAAATGTGCCGTGCAAAACGCCGTGCAAAACGCTGTGTAAAAAAAACCACCAGGCAAAATGTTGTGAAAAACATCACACAAGGAGAGACGGGGCAAGACGTGCACAAAACACACCAAGCAAAATACCGGGCACGTGTGCACCCCGTGGGAAATGCCGTGCGAGAAAGGATCGTGCAAGAAGCGCCAGGCAAAATGCCAGGCAAAAAAGTGCCACGTAAATATCGCCGTGTGCGGAAACGTTGTACAAAAAGATGGTGCAAGAAAACACCGTGCGAGACACCGCGGCAGAACATCCTCTGTAATTATGCGCCGTGCAAAACGTCGTGGAAAAACACGTCCTGTAATAATGTGCCGTGCAAAATGAAACGTCCGTGCAAGAAACATCAGTGCAAGACACCGGGCAAGAAAAGGCCACACAAATC
>NW_010353590.1:0-953 GCF_000700745.2 Antrostomus carolinensis | reverse complement strand
AAAAAAAAAAAAAGAAATCTGGATTTACCTAAATGAAGTATTTAAGACAGAAGTAAAATCAATGAATAAAAAAATGGCATCATAATAAATTCACCAGTAGAATTGAGGAATATTTTATGGCTGCTGTTTTTGTCCCCTGAGATATGAGAGATAATTCATCTAGAAGACTGTAACACCATGTTGCATAAAGTTCCTTGTGCATGTTCCCCTGGAGACCTTCCTGCCACTTTTTCTTCCAACACTGTCCTCTCTCCCCACCAGCTGGGTTCTGGCAGCTCATCTTTCTTGTTAACAAGATTTCCCCAGTCATGGATTCCAAGGAGCCACAGTCTGTCCTCTCTTTCTGTTGGGTTTTTTTTATTTGGGGGTGGGAGGTTGATTTTTTTTGTGTGTGTGTCTTGTAAGCTTGACTGTCTTGTTCCTCCTTCTTGATACAGGACAAAGAGAGAATACAAATCTTAATGACTTCCCTCTGCATCTTTCTTAATTCCTTCACCTTTTTTTAAGACAGTCTCTGACCTCGCCATCTTGGAGGTCCAAAAATCCTAGGCATACTGTACCTAAACTAATTCTGGAGCAGAGAATGGCAGAGCTACTTGGTGGCTGCGAGTGTCAGCGTGCAACTCTCCCCACAAATGTCCCACTGAGAGTCAGGCTAAATTAGCTCAGTGTCACACCAGGATAGTTTCAGTGTGCTGGGGACCTGAGCTAGAACTGCTGCCTGGCACTGCACTTTGTGTGTTCAAAATGAATTCACAGTTGTTAGTTCTGTGCTCTTGTGCATGTTGCCCACACTTAGGGTAATGAGGTGTATCAAATAGGTTATACCTCCTGGTTTTGTGCATCTGAGAGCGGCTATTTTCCACATAAAAATGGACATGAAGCAAACTTAAATCTGTGTTAACAATAGTTTTGTGGCATGCAGTATAAATCTGAGTCCTTGCTCTGTTCTT
>NW_010353589.1:0-944 GCF_000700745.2 Antrostomus carolinensis | reverse complement strand
AGAGCGGAATACACACGCTCTAACCACGTGGCTCTGTGCCATGAGCTTCTCCTTCATGATGTGATGTGACATGGTTGGGGATTTCTGCTGTTTGGGCATTTGTTTCCTCTTTAGTTTTGCTGGATGGAGCCAGTGAGCTCTGAAGAGTGTGGGGAGGAGTTATCAGCAACCCCGTAACTCCATCCTTGCACTATGTTCACAACCAACACTTGTGTGGAGATGTCACTGCTGGGCGAGTCAGAGGAAAGCAGAAAAGCGGTGTTGTGCCAAGACTGAGGTGGGGAGGAATGGGTCCAAGTTCTAGTTCTCTCTTTTTAATTAGCACTCATTTTCTCTCTGTTCTGGCCTCACAGACCCCTCCACAGAAGTAGACAGAGATGTCTCCTTGACAGAGCCTCAGCACTGGGTCACCTCCAGTCAAGTGAGCTCCAGTCAAAGGGAACATTTGTGGATGGAAAGGAGGAATTGCCCTGACTCCATTTTTTTTTCAGTTTGCAGGGCTGGATCCCTGATCCACAGGATACGAGATACAATTAAAAAAGCCCTGGTTTGGAACCTGTTCTATCTGGGATCAGCCATGTCTCTCAAGTCTCCAGATAGAGTTTGAGCAGCCCACCACATGCCCAGCTGCCTAGAGGTATGGTCAGGGCAGCACTGGCAAGTATCCCTACGTGACCAAAGATGTTATCACCCACACAGCAAAAACAATGGAGAGCAGCACAGGTTTGTGCTTCAGCTATTCCAGCGCAATGCCCAGGACATTCATTTAACTTGGCTCCAGTGGCACATCCAGGCAAGACCCTGGATTTTCCCCTCAAGCAGCACACAGTCCATCCCCTGCTGCACCACGACAGCCACCTCCAGCAGAAGCATGGCAGCAAAGAGATGGGGAGGTGGTGTCTAGCTTCACAGTGCTGCCAGACAACAGGAGGGGAAGGCAGAGG
>NW_010353588.1:0-953 GCF_000700745.2 Antrostomus carolinensis | reverse complement strand
TACACACTCCATTTTCTATTGCACCTACCATCAGTAGCTGAACTGTGAGTGGATTTTGACCTTGCATAAGTTAGAGGGAAGGGAAATTTTTACCTCACCATTCCTCTAGATGCAAGACAATGAGTGCATCAATGAGGACCTGACTTGTTCCTGCTTCTTGGTCTCTCACACCACTTCAGAGGCTTTGGAGATGGAGCTCAGGGCTTCATTTCTGGGGGAAGTTCCTTTGAACATGTTTAATTTCTGCGTAAAACTGCTTTTTTTCTTTCCCTTTTAAATCAATTTGTTGCTTGCTGTCTGGTATTCTTCTTTTACACTCTCCTGAATTTGTGTTGTTGAAAGACCCAAATATGCCAATCAAATTAAGTGTCAGTGTTCTTTAAGTTAACATATGCTCTGTGTAGTGTCACAGCAGCAGTACAGAAACTGATATGAACATCTAGCCAGCCCTCAAGACTAATCTTACCTGCCTGAAGGCATTGGAGCATGAAGAATATTGGGTGCAGGAGAATTGTGTTTAAAGTGCTTCTACATTACGCCCTCTGATTTTGCCATAGTGTTTCACAACCTGACTGGGCTAAGATGACTTGCAAGGGTACTTATTCCTGTTGCTCACAAACTCAAAGCTTCATTTTGGTTGTGTACCTTGCAGTTACCTATTCAGAGCATCAGAGGGATTGTTCTTGTTTGTGACTCTCATAAAATCTCATATGAAGAGTAACTTTAAAAAAATCTTTCTTCTTAGGTACAGCATTTCCTTCATACCATTTGCAAGGTAAGCTTCCCTACTCCTTTCATTTTTTGTCATCTTGAGGTTTAATAATGCAGAAGGTTAGTTTGTTAAGCATTGAAATGTGTGGCTTTAGAAGTTTTTCCATGGTGGTGTTTTAGGGGGACAACATACATGTAGTTAAAGTGAAAATCCAACTAAGCATCTTCTCTAGTGGGAGAAC
>NW_010353587.1:0-926 GCF_000700745.2 Antrostomus carolinensis | reverse complement strand
TTTTTTTTCCTTATAACTTAACATCACACGTGGAGGCTGCAGTAGCATAAAAGCATGTTTTTGAGGAAACTTATTCCCTAGCAACATTTTGGTAAGGAGGATTTTGGAAATGCTCCATGTTGGCTTGTCACAACCTTTCATGAGAATAATGGTAGGCAAGTGTTAACAGCTGAAGACACAACCTTCAAATCTAGAACTGAGATCTTTGACATTTATTGCACTGCAGACTTATAAAAAATTGAATATAATGGCAAAACCACTTTGAAACATGTTTTGACATCCTATAGCACTTATTGAAGCTTAAACTCACATTTTGCCAAAGAGGGGAAGCTCTTTCAATTTCTAAGCCACCCTTGGAGCAGCGAGAAGAACTTTTTCCCTGGAGCGTTGTATCAGTGCTCTGGAGCCAGACACCCTCTTGCTAATCCTCTCTGGCCCCATAAATCCTGTGCTGCTTTCTGCACAGCAGTATAGTTTGAGCAGATGAACTGGGATTGCAGCCCGTTGCAGCCCAAGAAGCTATGTCTACTCTTTCTTATTCTAACCACCACCACCTGCAATATCAAAACACGGACAAATAGAGTTATGAGGAAGCATTTTCCTGATAGTAGCTTGCTGATCTCTCTTTGTTTTGGGTTAGTGGGTCCCATGTATCTCTCTCATTCTTGTTTCTTCTTCACAGCTACTACCTTGGCATCCGTAGATGTCAGTGTATCTGCCAGGTGTCACTGCCAGCTAGCACTAAAAGAAGAAAACGAGCTTTTCATTTCTCATTGGAGAAACACTGAGTTTTTCTAACTGCAGGATTCATGGGGTAACCTGGGTTAATTTGTCTTTTAATGTTCTAGTCACTGAGCAGGCATGCAGCACACATGTGGACTCTTCTGCCATGATGTGGGGCATAAAGACCACCAGCTCTGACCCCC
>NW_010353586.1:0-936 GCF_000700745.2 Antrostomus carolinensis | reverse complement strand
CTCAGCATGGCTTTGGCAACTTTTTCTAGTGGGGCTGTAACTAAACGCTGTCTCTGCAGGAGCTACATGCCCTGCCAGATCACAGTAGAGGGCTCAAGGGGTTTTGATTTTTGAGCATCCAGATGGTCCCAGCAATTTTGAGCGTCCTGGTGAGGAATGGTCATTTGAGAAACTGATGTGGAATTCATTTTATTTCACAAGACTGAACAAATCCATGCAATCTCAACTCGTTTATACATGCTGTCTTTATTTAAACTACTGCTAGAGGTAATCATTCAAAGCTGCTCAAATTGCACTCGTGACTTTGGGAAAGTCACTGCTGGCACCAGCCTGGATTCTCTTGGACAATATGTTACAGCAGGAGTAGGTGTCAGTTCTCCGGTTTCATTATTGCTGATGGTTATTACTGTCTTCTGGAAATCTCCCTCCCACTGCTGGGTAATCAATGAGCTTGGCATCGCTCCGAAAGAAGTTGTAGGTCAGTAGTAAAACTGCAACAATTAGCAAATCTGCCTTTTGTGACAAATATTGCAGCATATTTCCCCACCTCCTCCTTAAATAATCTGTTTATTGAATTGTTACTTTTTTTGACACTAACAGATGGTTCCTAGTGGCTGGCATCTGCAAAATTTGGGAACAGATTGATGAAATTGATAATGACCAGTTTCTGCAACAGATGGCTTATAGACAGATTTCTGTGTAAACTGATGATGTTGCATTTAAAGAGAAGTTTCCAGTGAACCCACACATTACAGCTATGATGACAACATTATTTAGACCCTGAAAAATGGATCTAAGCTTAGCATAAGCACTACGTGGTGTCTAAGACAAAGGTTAAGAAAGACTGATTAGATAATTAGCATCACTTTACTAGCCTTTCACCACATCTGCATGATGTTCTAACATAAACATTCCCTGCCTAAAATTGCAGTGATG
>NW_010353585.1:0-950 GCF_000700745.2 Antrostomus carolinensis | reverse complement strand
TGAAATGGCACAGTTGGATTTTCACATTCAGCACACTCTGTGATGATTTGTCCCTGTCTCTGGTGCAACACAGCATCACAATCGGATTCTGCAGAGCTACTATTTATATTATTGTTATTTATTCTGACTCATCCTGCCTAATTATACATATAGGGAAAGGAACCTTTACCTTGATTCTCTTTTCTCTGGTAATCTTATATATCCAGTTGAGTGGTTGAGCTGTTGCTCCTCTGGAGGACCAAGGTTTTTCCCTCGGGTTCTAACTGCTTCCAGGGCAGCACAGCATCAAGCTGACCAATGTTCTAGTGTAGACAATACTGTACTAGACTGTACTCACTTCATTATAAAAGTGAGTAGCAGGACTCTTCATGTTTATAGTAAAATCATTCAAATTTTTCAAACATTCCAGCATACATACCAGCAAGAAGTCAAAGAAGACTTTTCTAAGAGGCATTTTGTTTCTTTTGATTACATTCTCTAGGAGGGACTGCGAACATTGTGCGTTGCCTATAAAAAGCTCACAGCAGAAGAATACAGCAATGCACAGAAGCTGCTTCAGAATGCAAAGTTGGCCCTCCAGGACCGGGAAAAGAAATTGGCAGAAGTGTATGAGAAGATAGAAAGAGATTTTATTTTACTTGGTGCTACAGCTGTTGAAGATCGGTTAGTACATTTCATAGTTTCTTATCTTCAGTGATGTTACCAAAGTAGTTGAAGACTCTCTGTAACTTTCTCTGGATTAGAGATTTATTTGAAAAAGCCTTTATTTGAATCAGTTCCATACCCTTAGCTTACTAAAGTTGCACATGGTAACTTTATAATTTAGTAAGCTAGTAAAAATAGTTAAGTGTACAAAAATCAGTGTATTCAACCCATATACTTGCAGTTCATGTAGTACCTTGTGATAGTTTAACTTAGGTGGCAGCCAGACAAGACACAGCCACTCGCAG
>NW_010353584.1:0-936 GCF_000700745.2 Antrostomus carolinensis | reverse complement strand
AACCATTCTGTGATTCTATGATTCTATGTACAATGCATAGATTAGACAAGGTGATTCAGTCCTTAGCTCATGTGTCTGAGTGATTTCTAATTCAAATTGCACAAAATACTTCTCTAGATCTGAAAGTAGTGCCTTTCAGAAATTCAGCTGCTTGCACATTCTGCTGTGTTTCACAGGGCTGCTCTGAATGTGCGTCAGCAGGGAACACGAAGAGGAGCAGGCTCATTTCCAAGTTAAACTTCTGTCTTCTTCTGTTCTGAGGCTTTATGAAGCTAGATTTCAGACATCCACAGCTCTGTGAATGTTGTGACCACTTTTTCCTAAAGGCTTACAGACAGCTGCCTTAAACAGAGTGAAGTCTTAAAAAAGGTTAAAATGATCTTGACATCGAGACTTAGATCTGTCTGCAAATTTATCTTTAATTTATTTTAAGTTTACATATGTATACTGATTTATTCTCTCCCTTGTTTTCTGAAGCTATTCATACCTCTGTATGTGTGTTAGCTGCAAATTATATCCACACAAAAAAATAATAATTTAGTCTTATTAGCGGTACAGGAAAGAAGAGCACAGGGAGACAATTTTTTAAAGCTAAAAGAGACTAGCAATATGAAAAGAGAAGAAAATTAACAGGAACCATGATCTGATCTATACATTTTTCTGCACCCAGGAATATGCCGTTAGTGGAATAGTAATTTTGAATGCATTTCTTCCACATCTGAACTTAAACATGTACAATATTTTGGGTTTTTTTTCTTTCTTCAAAAATGCATTAGATTTGCTCCTGCTCCAGTGCAGGAACGACTCAGCTGCATGGCCAGGAATAACTCCATCTATGTGGTTGCGAACATCGGGGACAAGAAGCCGTGTAACTCCAGTGATCCCGGCTGCCCCAGCGATGGTCGCTATCAGTACAACACCAATGTTGTCTTTGAC
>NW_010353583.1:0-953 GCF_000700745.2 Antrostomus carolinensis | reverse complement strand
TCGTTCTTAGTTCTTCCCAACACATGGTGACATTTAGAGGTGGGGTTTCATCTGAACATCCCTGTTCAGTTCAGTCCCCTGAGGTCCAGGGTGACTGGAAGGGAATGGGAAACATATGAGCTGCACATGGAAAAATCACTCCAAGGGGGGTTTTTGCAGTAATTCTCTCAGTGCCATGTAATCAGAAGTTGGAGGTTATGTCTTGTTTAATCCACAGGAGAGGAAAGGTTTTGTTTTCACATCACCAGCCACCGTGTTGAGCTCCCGTTTACACCGTGCGGCTCCGCTGATTCCATTAGGATGCGCCAGGCAGAGATGAGAGCGGAACTTGGCCCCTCTTCATTAAGACGACTGTTGCTATAGGTGGAATGATGGAAAATAATTAACCCCGTATGAAAACCCACGATGCTGAGAAGGAGAAATGCACAATCTGGGCATCAGGAGGCTGTTGTGCAACGTTCATTGCAGAAAGTGTGTCTGGACAGCCCCACACACCCCGAGTCCTGATGCTCCTCACCAGCTCCTCACCAAGCTGCTGCAAAAGGCCAGTTTTGTTCTTGATATTTAATGACACAGGGGGGCTGGGGTCTCCCCTCCTGCAAGGGGAGAGGAAGCACAACCCATTTCATTAATTAAAGTTCTAATTGTGCTAAGGGAGCTTTGACCTCCTTGGAAGACCCTTGCCCTTCTTTGCTAAGGAAATTGGATTATTCCTACTGGTGGTGATTGTCAGCGCCTTCCTCGCTGCTATAACATTCTCTCTGCTTCCTAATCTAATGCCTTAAAAAGGCCAAAGATGGAACTATCAGCAGCAATATCAAATACAGATATTTATTTAAACAGGCAGAAGAAATAGTAATTCAATAGGCAGTTTCTGGAGAAGGCTATAACTGAGCGCAGGGAGAAGGCCCACTTGTCTCTGGTGATGAATGTGGCGTTGATGGGGACAATGT
>NW_010353582.1:0-952 GCF_000700745.2 Antrostomus carolinensis | reverse complement strand
CATCACCAGCTCAGCCAAGGCACTACCATCCTCAGCACCAAGGACCTACCTGGATTCCACAACTCAGATTTACATGAGTATTCAGATCCTAAATCACAGTTACATTAAAAGCAGTAGAAACAGGAAGGCTCAGCAATTCTATGTCCAAAATCTCTCAAGGACCTAATTCCTGAGTCAGTGCAACCACTACTGCTAATTCCATGTCAGATAGCTAATTCACCATCTCTCCATTGTTTCCAGGTAGCTTTCATTATCCCTACATCTAATTAGCTAGATCTAAAGGAATGCTAAAATAATTTTTTTCATGAATAATGGCCTCTCTTAAATGTATGTACCATAATAACAGCAATTAGTTTGAACAGGTAATTTAAAAGCTATTGTGTTGAGCTCAGCACAAGCCCAATCGACATGCAAAAGCATTTTATAACCCGGCACTCTCTGTACTATCATTAATTATCTCCTAATTAAACAACAAAGTTCCCTTGCAATGCCCCAGTTAGACATCGTTACTAAACATTTTGCAATCACTTAGTGGATTAATGTGGCTAATTAAACAACTTGCAGCATGGAGTCAAGATTGTGGCATGACACTTGAAATGAGGTGTGCAAATCTCTATAAATTGTTTGAAGTCAAAACCTGCCTGGCCTATATTGACAGAAAGGGTTACTTTTAAAGTCAATATCTTTATTCTATTATTTTTTTCCCATCTTGGGGGAATAAAAACAAAAAAAACTGCCCGCAAACTCCAGTAACAAATTGCCATTGGAAATGTTGGCTTTTGCATGCTCAAAGAAGAGACTGCTCGTTTGTTCAAAGTTTTCAGGGAGTGTGAGGGTTTTACAAGGGCTTGATCAAAAATATCCCAATAAATTTTCCATCAGTGTTGAAATCTGAATCCTTCAGCTTCATCTAGGCACCTGTTGGGAGGACCTCACTCTGTACTGGAGCTCA
>NW_010353581.1:0-953 GCF_000700745.2 Antrostomus carolinensis | reverse complement strand
GACTGAGTTACCTGACAAACCATTCAAGACACAGTCTTCGGATATAAACTCTATTCCGAGCTTCTTTCCATTCTCCTTGTAAATCTTCTGCAGGCTCTTATTTGGAAGCACATTGTAGTAATCATTTTTACCACCTTTTATTTCCACCTAGACAAAAAGCCCTCAAATTATTAGAAGTTTTTCACCAACCTAAGCCAGCTTACATTAATATAAACAATTTAAAGCCTGGAAAAGTTAAACACATGTCCATACTTTAAGCCCACATCAAAACAGACCTGAATGCTAAGTTTCTTTCAAAAATATAACATTCTGCCAAATATTAGCCTTGATTAAAACACAGCTGGTGTTCTGTCAAGCTTGCACTAGACAGCCAAATTCCAGAAGCATGGATTTCAGAGAGCATCTCCAAAAATAGTAAGTAAACATTTCCTGTAACAGCTTGTAATGATTTCCACTGCACGTGCTATTAAACTACATAGAAATCAATTCAGTCTTTGGCCAAATTCTATTTTACTATTTTTGTTCAGAACACTTCCAATAACTCCAGCCCCATTCATTAAATAACTTCAGACAGTCAAGAAGTTTGAAAACAAATGTAAAAACATACCAACGTCAAGTTTCAAGAGATCTTAACTTTCATTCTGTATAAAGTGCACTTTTTAAAATCCTTTTCTAGTTAGAGTGGAGGGGCCAGACTAGGAGGACAGTATCTAATGCCTCAAACAGACCTAAAAACTCACTAGCTCACATTCATATACCCCACACCTATTTGTTCTGATGAGCACATTCTTTTCACAGCTGTATTAGCCATTGACCTGTAACTACAGAGCAGGTAGAACTGCCTGTCTTAGCAATATTTTGCAAGGTAATGATACTGCTGGAAGCAGCTACAGGAGAGACACTTCCATTTATTAAAAGCAAAAACAAAAAAGGAAGAATGCTAACCAAAAAAA
>NW_010353580.1:0-952 GCF_000700745.2 Antrostomus carolinensis | reverse complement strand
TGTTTCTCCACATCTGCCCAGCCTCCGTTTGGGGGAAAACACTCAAAAAAGAGCATTTTCTGCTCCATCAGAGGTTGATTTTGCCAACCAAGAGGAGATTTTCGGGGCTTTCTGAGGTTTTAATTAACGCTGCTCATTAAAATGAGACGGGTTTGGTGCTGGCACATCCTGATAATTCCCGTTTGAAATGTCGTGACCCCATCGCCGCGCTCCAGAGGGATCCACTGGATCATCCCTATCCCGAAATAGAACCTGGTCAAGGATCCTGCACCTGGTTCAGGATCTACCATCGGGGGTTTTTTGCAGAAAAAAGAGAATTTTCAATAAAATGCAGTTTTGGGATTGGGAGTGGATGGGTTTAGTGGGTTAATTTTATCAGCTGGGTTCTGCTGGGAAAGCTGGGATTAAGGTTCTGGATTTGGGATGAGTTGACGTTGGCCAAGATGAATGTGACACGATAGGGCGGGTCGCGATAAACTGGTCACTGTGGTCTATTTTGGTTGATGCCACCGGGATTTGGACAGAAATAAAGATAATTTTGATAACAATGTGGAAATATGGTAAATTTGGCTTTCTGGCATCAAACTGGGCTAGAATTTAGCACCAAATCATTGAATTTTCTGATCATCAAGAGTCAACCCTAAATGCTCCAGCAAAACTTTGCAATCTCCTCTAAAAAAAAAAAAGCCTAATTTTATTAAAAATATATTAAAATAGGTAAATATTGTCAAAGATCTCAGCTTCCAGATTTAGCCCAGATGAACCAAGCCTCAAAAAGCGGGAGGATAGCTGGGAAGTGTTGCCAGAACCGGCTCCAAGGCGAGACTCATCAATCCTGCCTTTATTTTGGGGGGTTCATTTTAATTTTTTAGGGTTTTTTTTTGTGGGGGTGGAGGTTTATTTTATTTTTGGGGGAGGGTTTTTTGTTGTTTTTTTTTTGGGGGGGGGGGGG
>NW_010353579.1:0-951 GCF_000700745.2 Antrostomus carolinensis | reverse complement strand
AAAAGCCAGTTTGGGTCTAACAGGATTTATTAGCTCGGGCACAGCGCCACATGAATGCAGTTACACTGTTCCCAGGGCCAGCTCTGCTCTGGCAAGAGCACATCTGCTTTTGTCAGAACCTAGCTGGCTCCATCCCCAGGCAGCTCAGGTATTTCAGCACCACATTCCCACAACCAGAAGCGTCGGGAGGCAGAAAGGCGCAGAAACACCCAGCGCAGATGATCCAGCTGGGTTTCTGGGACACAGCTTTGTGCCAGCGGTGCCAGTCCCACGTTGCTGCCCCGGCTTTTGCACCTGCTCCGCACCCCAAATCCTACCGGGCTCCTCAGGTCAGGCACAGCAGGTCCGGCACCGCAACCAAGGAGCCACGGTCTGTCGGTACCTGCAGGGCTGGGGAGCAGGCTGTGAGTGAGGAGCAGAGACATCAAATGGCTCCGTGGGGTCAGTGTAGTTGATGCTATGAGGAATTAACAGACCCTCCTGCATCAAAGCTAAATTCACCTTGAAACTTCTGGGTCCTCTCTTGTTTCATCATCTCTTACCTGTACTATTGGGGTTCCTGCTTTACCAGCTCTAAAGTACCTTTGCCGAGCAGAGATGTAGCTAGAAACAGCGAAAAATCACTTGGTAAAGTTATACTTTAGGACTTCAAGAGCCAGCTTCCCAGGACAATGAAAGCAGCACTTCAAGGAAGAAGCTTTGGAACGTGTGAGATCAGAATTGTGGGAAGCCAGAGAAAAGGAAGGGAAAATAAATGGATCGAGGTCTTAAAACCAGGGATGAAAGAAAGAAAGAGAATTAATTATCAAACACTGGAAGAGGAAAATAAAGGAAAATGAAAAAGGAGGGAGAGAAGCGAGCGGGGCAGGGTTTCCCAAAGCTGTAAGCCTTGCAGGGAAACGACGAGGAGGCTTTGCGGGCAGAGGGAAAAGCCCGCCGAGGAAGAGTCTC
>NW_010353578.1:0-952 GCF_000700745.2 Antrostomus carolinensis | reverse complement strand
CAGCTACACATTGTCCTTCTCACCATCACATTGGCTGAAAAACCTCCTGAGTGTTGTAGCTGACTTCTGAGTTTCGAGGACCAAGTTTGCCACAAGCAGCAATTTGAAGCTTTATTTTATATACAACCTTTTAATCGAAAAGCCTTGTACTATCGCCTGACTCCAGGAGCTGTGGATTTATGTAGAAACACCCAAACATGGTGAGAGGCCCAAGAATCACACGACACTTGTCAGTGCCATCACACCTCTCTCAATTGCAAAACGAACTCTGGTCTTGAAGGTCATGGATATCAAAGATGATCTAGATATAGGAGAAGACCTTCTGCAAAGCCTCTGCTTGCATTTCTGGCATGTTTATTTAACGCTTCCCAAAACGAGTGCTCCCAGGTTGAGAGTGGGAGAAGCTTTTTTCTGCTGACCTGCTGCAGCACGTGTCCCCTTTTGAACACCACTAGAGATATGGACCTTCCAGCTTTGACACAAGGCAGCCCCAGCACATGGTTTGGGTTGAAACCAGCATGTAAACAGGCTGGAGAGGATGCCCATGCCCTGGCTACCCAGTGTCATGCCCTGCAGGACACCCAAAAGAGCCACCCTCCCCTTTCCAGCCACGCCTGCACCTCCAACAGTTGCAACCATCATCCATCTGGTTGGTGGAGAGGGATGAGCCAGTCTTGGATGTCACACGTGCTCCCCACGGCACTTGGGTCTCCTGCAGGTTTGGGAGGACGGGGCTCTCACTCCTGCCCCAGCAACGCTCCATCCTCCCCTTCCAGCTAACGAGGTGCTCCCCAAATTACAAGCAGGATTTAATCAACAAGAAGAACAAAAAGAAGGAAGCTCAGACTTACTCTAGGACAGTCCTTCCAGGAGGTTCATGGAGGCACGAGATGGGTGATGCGGCGAGGACCGAGGTGGTTATGGCAGTGTCCTGGCGCCTACGGATCTCGCC
>NW_010353577.1:0-951 GCF_000700745.2 Antrostomus carolinensis | reverse complement strand
GGGGTGGCGGTGATGAGGGACCGACAGCAGAGTGAGCGTGAAATTCCGGTGCCCCACGCACAGTGCCCGGTCAGGGTGTGTGGGTTGTGGAACCACCTTTGCCAGCCTCTGTCAGAAGTGGGGTCTGGCGTGCCCATCAGGCAGGAGGAGGACGATCACTGCAGGGAGCAGAGCAGCTTATTTGGAGACACCAGACAAACCCTTCAGTTGTTGCTGATAAGGAGCAGAAATTGTTGTCAACATCAATGTAAGGAATTGGTGAGCAGGATGGGTTGCCCCATTTGCCTGCCGAGCTGCTGGGGAGCGCTGTCCCTGGCACCCATGTCCCTGCTACCGGAATTGTGTCCCCAGCACCCACGTCCCTGCTACCACACTGAGACACAGCAGAGACCCCAGTTTTCCAGACTCCTTGGATGGAGAGGTCTGTGTAGGAGCAGGGAAGTTCTTGCAGGATCTGGTGAACAACATGTTTTCTTCCCTGCTCGCTGAGGAAGTTGAATGCCAGCATTAAAGGCTGGTTACTTGTAGAGTGAAGCTATAAATAAACGTTTCACATTTTTTTCTTAAATGACAAAGTGCTGTGTTATAAATAAGCCAGCACTGTAGCTATAACAAAGCTTTTCCTGGTGACTTTGCTTTTCAAACAAGTGCACAATGAGACTTGATGCCAACCAGCGGGGCCATGAGCCTCTTGCCCAGCGGCCGCTACAAGACGCGGTGGGCAGTGGCTTTGAGAGGGCCTGAGCGGCGCCGTGTTTCATGGTAGATTCTGTACGTGGAGCCGTTGTGAACTGAAATACTATTTGTTTAGTTCTGTTTTTCATTTCAGTTACTGTTTTTAAAGGCCCATCTTTTGTGAGACTCTGGCGACTCGCGGCAGTGCCACAGAAATGGCAAAATACTTGTTTTCCTCAGTGCAGCGTGAGCCGCGGCTCAGTGCCCGGGCACACT
>NW_010353576.1:0-951 GCF_000700745.2 Antrostomus carolinensis | reverse complement strand
TTTTTTTATCTTTCAGCCTAGCTTTTACATCACACGTGTTTAATTAAGGTACTTGCTAAGCAAATTCACAATCGAGGCTCAAAAATTAGTATCAGAGGCTAATATATTTGTAGCCAGTTGTTTAATGCAAGGAGATACAGTGTGTTCCTGTTTTTCATCACATAGTAAGTTTTGCTTTTGACATTTTGGTGTAGATCAGTAACAGAGATATCTAACCAATTTATTGTATTTTAGAGTTAATGGAAAATAAAACAACAGTGTTCTTGTCACCTGTGCATTTTGCTTTCAAATAATGTATATTTATTTGCACTACATTCACGTATATGCTCTTAGTGAATGAAAAAGCTTTGCAGTGGTGATACAGTGTAAGTAGGCAGAATGACTTACCAGGTAGAAGTGTAATAACAAAACTCACAGGACATCTGTTTATTGTTTTATTCCTGAGTGATCAAAAATCAAGATTCACTGAGAAATATATAGTTATATAAAAAAGTCCATAAATCCTTGAAATTCTGTACATGCTCCAAAGTCCAAAACTTCACTTGACTTTCATAAAACAGGGTTTCCACTCTCAAGATAGTCTGTAACCCGAAGCAAAGACTTCGCTCTTACATATTCCTAAACAGAATTACGAGTCCTGACTGATCTTTTGAGGCTCACAGCAGTGCAACATTCCGAAAAATAGATTTTTCACGATGAAAACTGAGAGAAAAATTCTCACTACAGATTACCACCTTAAGTAGAACACTAGATGGTTTCATTTCTTTTCCACTCCAAAACAAGATGTTTGTGGATTGTTTCATGTTCCCACAAAAGAAGCAGAAAAAGAGAGACTGAGTTTCTCCCCCCGCCCCCTTATCTTCTTACTGAATAGCAAGCCCTTGTCTTTTGTCATTTGTTTATACCTCAGTCCTTGGACAGGTCATGATGAAACTTCCTTCTAATAGTTAC
>NW_010353575.1:0-951 GCF_000700745.2 Antrostomus carolinensis | reverse complement strand
TACCTCTCCAATTCTCTCCCCTATTCCCCGGGGCAAGGGAGGGTGAGCGAGCAGCTGTGTGGTGTTTATCTGGCAGCCAGGTTAAACCACAATAACCACCTAAATACTTGGCCTCTTAGGACATCTTTGATTTAGACAGTCTGGTGTAGCCTACCCTTAAGGTGGTTTAGAGAATTATTACGCTCTATATGCTCTTGGGTGACACAACTGTTTTCAGTAGACTCTGCCCAGCAGTCTCCAGCTGCCAGTTAAATTTTAGGGGGAGCTGTCTCTTTCTTCCAGAAGGAGATGTCATTGCAAGAACTAGAGGCTGGAAGATAAAGCTGGACGAATTCAGATCAGCTAGAAGGTGAAACACTGGCAGAACAATTCTCATTGCTCAAAGACTGTATGTTAAGGTTTGATGTCTTTGTAAAAGACATGTTCATCCTGAGCAGATGCTGTGGATTTGATGCAGAAAGTACCTGAGAAATTGGGTGCAGATGTGTGAGAAAGTGTCCATGGTTTTCTTGCCCAGGTGACCTAAACATTAGATCAAATAATTGTAATGATCCCTTCTGGCTTTAAAAGCCTGATGAGTGTAAGTGACGGCGAGGTGAGCGGGGCTTGGGGCTGGTGTGTGGTTTTGGCTTTATTCTACATCGTTTGTTAGTACATTGCATGGTTGAGGTTGTGAAATAGGTTTTATTGTAGAAAGTGAAAGATTTTCCTGAATGAGGACATGTTTGTTGAGATGACTGTGGAAGGCAGGGTGGATGGAGTTCTCCTTTCAACCTGTGATGTATTTCTGTGTTTGTGTTGCAGCTTTCCTTTTCTCCTACCACACCCATGAGCAGCCACATCAGAGTCCTGACCCTGCTGACAGCCATGCTCCTGTCCTGCTGTGGCTTAGCAGACATCTGTGGCATTATTGCCTACACCCATGGCATGCACACGTTGGCTTTCATGGCA
>NW_010353574.1:0-951 GCF_000700745.2 Antrostomus carolinensis | reverse complement strand
GGGGGAAGAGAGGGGGAAGAGAGAAAGAAGAAGAAAACTCCTAATAACATCTTGCATTTCCTTTCTGGTGGTTTCAAAGTATTTCCCAAGAGTTGACAAAGCAATGGTAATCCTTTTGTAGATCAGGCTTGGAGAATTGAGGTGGTTCATGGTTTATCTTGGAAGGTGACATATGGAGCTTTGTATTTTTAATCTGTGGTGTAATTAACAGAACATTGTGCCAACTGTATCATTAAGGTTTTCATTTGTATGACTAAGAGCTCAGAAATAAGCAAAAAGCCATTCTACTAATTCCCTTAAGAGGTTTGTGTCATCAAGTCCACATCTATCCAAGCCACCAGTGTTGGTGTTGACACTTCATGTCCTTTTACAGCTCCTGCCACACAAGGGTGGTCACTCAGGACTTCACTCAATGGTCCTGGCACTCCTCAACTCATTTTACACCCAAGAAGAAGAGGAAGTTAGAGATACTTGATGCAAGAAACTAGATTGATGCAAGAAACATTGAGAAACTCAAGTTCAGAAACATGTTCCCTTACCAGAGTCCTCTGCTGACACCTGCCAGACCTGGAGGGAGCTGTCTGGTGGGCCACTTGTCACCAGTAAGCTGAGGAAACAACAAAAAGAATTCCATAAAACTCTTCAGGAGCAGAGGAGAGATTTTTTTTTGCCCCAGTCTGGAACAAACTGGTGTGCTGCTCCTGTGCTCAGGAGCTCCTGTCTCTGCTTGGAGCAGAGAAGGGGCCATAATGTCAGAACTTCTCATGCTCTACACAGCCCAGGGAAATACAACCCCAGGAAATGGCATTTAACTGGCACATCTTCCAAAAGTGTGAGACTAAGAATGGTGCAAAAAGCCCCAAAGTAGTAACGGGATCTTGTGTAGGAGAAAACTGAACGAGTGAGGGGAATGGGAATCACAGGATCCCAGAACTGCCTGGATGGGAAAAG
>NW_010353573.1:0-947 GCF_000700745.2 Antrostomus carolinensis | reverse complement strand
CCCTAACACCCGCCACAGATCTGCATAAGTGATTGGATAGTGATTTGCCTTAATTCCTGTGGCAAAGACAGTTTCAAATAGGTGAGGACAGATGGAAAGATCCCTCTCCCATTACCTTTTCTGACCAGTTTTCCATTTGAATTGAATTTCTAGAAATCAGGGTGATTCGTTATCTTTTAAACTTCCCTTCTTCTCCTTTCCACCTTGTCTACAGACATCTTCCTTTTATGCTCATACCATTTGTGTGTTTGCCCATCTGTATGTCCTATCTGCATTGTATAAATTTACAACCATTTGGCTGGTTTCTAAAAGAAAAACAACCAAAATGGAAATCTTTAGTTTTCCTTTCCTACAAAGTTTTGCAAAAACCTGTACGCAGGTAGAGGAAAAATATTATTAATACCTCCACCAAAGGAGTGGCTACAGGGCAAGTTCATTCCCTGTTAGATGTGAAATAACCCACACAACAGAAGGCTTGTGAAAAACAGCTTTGATAGTGTTGGCACTAAATTTTGAAGTAAGCTTCAAAATGAGCCACCATTACTACAGTGGAGAGGGTGAAACAAATGGACCGACTGTGCACACCTGATTCTGCACTAGATGTGTCATTGTGGTTGTGATGCCCTGAGATAAAAGCCAGACAGGCTTTGTAGTGAAATCACGTCTTTTATTAGGCTGAACTATATATCTGTATAAAAAAATCTCCCCAAAAATCCAACCTTTTTTAGGAGCACAGATCCTTGGAGTGGCCTGAAGAACAGCTCTTATGCCTGAAAGCTTTCTGCCTCTTCCCTGAGCTATTTCCATCACTCTAATAAAAGATACATGCTCTTCCTACAAAGCTTGTTTGACTGACGTCACACTGATCTAAATTAGGAGAAAAAATGAAGTGAAGAAACAGTGTCCAGACAGGGGGCGGGGGGACAAAAAAAAAAAAAAAAAAAAAA
>NW_010353572.1:0-949 GCF_000700745.2 Antrostomus carolinensis | reverse complement strand
TAAAGAGCCTTTGGATGAACTCACTAAAGCAATAGAAGTTTCATCTATCCTTAAGGTACATCTGCAGTGGGATTTATGGTATATATATTGCATAATAGACTGCTCTTTTGTGTGGAGAAGAATGTCCTAGGTTTAGTGAGCTGCTACATTTTCAGTCACAGAGTATATCAGAATAGTGTTTTTTAATATTTGTTGTCCTGTTTCAGTCTTGGTTTGTTATTACACTAAATTTATCCTGAAGTGATTGACAGCTACATCTTAGAATATAGCTACAGTATAGCAAAATGAGATCAGTGAATATAATAAACAATACTGCATTTAGAGGCTCAGATCAGACTGAGCTACAAGTAATCCATCTTCTGAACATATTAGGTTATCTCATGCCTGCACATTGCATTAAGCATATTAAAAATTGACTTGTGAGATTTTCTAAAATAAAATGAGATATTTTAGTAGGTAATGGAAAGGAGAGGCTGAAGTTCCCTGGTTTTCTACCCACATAACCCTTATCATTAGATTTTATCCTTAATGGTCAGTGTTTCTGAAATCATGGGTTACTGCTTGATCCCTGCAATATACTTGGAATCTTTAAAATTATGCAGTTATGCAATTATGTCTGCCCCTAATGTTAGGCTGATCTTACAAGAGTCTGAGAACTCTTAAAAGTATTGTGCATTTAGAGCATTTGGAGTGCTAGACACTTTCTGAGATTGAATCATTTCAGTGAAATAAAGTTTTTCCTACTTTTTGTGATCAGTCTACCCATGTCAATAACATAATAGAACACATGTGGAAATGTATTCCTGCTTATGTTTTCATTTGCAGAATTTATCTGTGATGCATTTACAGTTATAGATTAAACACACTTAAAATGTTAGGTCTGCATTGGCTTTGCAGTTTTTCTGTAAGCTTATTAACTTATTTTTTCTTTTTTTTTCTTTTTTTTTTT
>NW_010353571.1:0-951 GCF_000700745.2 Antrostomus carolinensis | reverse complement strand
TCCTTACCCTTACCCCTACCCCTTCAATTCTCTCCCCCATTCCCCTGAGCATGTGGAGGGTGAGCAAGCAGCTGGGTGGTATTTAGTGGCCTGCCAGGTTGAACCACAACACAGTCTCATAGACCAGGTAATAGATGGAGGTGATAAATTTGTTAGTAATCTCACTGAACAGGCTGAAATATTCTGTGCTTGTGGAGGTTAGGCACTTATTTGTGGAAGATAAACTTTTATGGTTGGGCCATGCCTTGCAAAAAGAGCAGAAAAAGTGGCCAAGGAGAGCTTTCCTGCCTGGCGTTTGATTTTACATTGTTTTCTGATAGCAGGGAAAGGTGTGAAAAAGTGCTGGTGTGGTGAGAAACGGAGACTGCTGTGCAAGAGGGAGACAGAAGAGGGCTTGACTTGTTTTTTCTGGCGTAATAGACACACTTAAAAATAACGTTGTTCTTTAAACACATGAAGGGGAGAACAGCTGTTTGAGCTGATGAACCAGCTTCATGTGGCCATAGGCACACCGTAGGTTAGAGAAGCACTGCAGCCCTTGGGAGGATGAGGCTCTTCTGCCACCAAGGTGGGAAGAAAGGAAACAAAGCTAATTTGGGGAAAAAAAATAAGAAATTTATGACAGTGATGATGTGATACTTCTTCAACTGCAGGAGACTTGGGGAGCCTCGCAGTCACTTCCAGCCCTGTGAGAGCCAGGAGAGAGCAGTGATTGCAATGTCCTCGGGACAGGATGGGGCAGAGAGTGACCCTGGTTGCCACAGCTGGGCATTTCCTTCTGTGGCCACCCCTGTGCTCTCAAGGGGTTGTCACAGACTGTGGGGTACGAGAGGAGAAAAATCTGCCCTCTCCCTACGCACCAAGGTAATTTCTTCCTCACTGATGCTTGGCAAAGCCATGTGTGGAACAGCCTTCACGTCTCACTGAAAAAAGGCAAGACTGCCAAAATTT
>NW_010353570.1:0-938 GCF_000700745.2 Antrostomus carolinensis | reverse complement strand
AAAAAAAAAAAAAAATTAAGAATCAACCCCCAAACTCCCCAAAAGGCTTAAAATGTATTTTACTCTTGTGATTTTCCGATAAAGGTACTTGCAATCACATCTCAGGGTAACCAAGTCTTGCCTTTACTATTCATGTTTGTCCTCTCATCTCTGTCAGTTATGGTCTCACATGTTGAAATAATTCCTTGTGGTATTATATTTCCTAATAATATTTCAGATCTTTATTCAAGCCCTAAAATGTGAATGATATGCTGAAAATTAAAAGATATGGCACTACTTTGAGCTTAACACTACTGTCGTTGTGACAGATACCATGGTATACCTTCAATAACAGACCAAGGCACTACAAGGGAATGAACTAGGGTGTTATTAAATGAGTAAAATAAAAATATCTCTAATTCAGGAGCTCACCAACAAAATCTGACTATAAAAGCGTTGAACCTGGGAAGATCCTTCATATGATGCTGCTGTTTACATCCACTGTAACTTGAATCCCTACATTTAGAGAATAAATAAAATTACTTTCTAAATCTCTCATGCACATATATACAGCAAAACCAGGCTGTGTAGTTACTGACTTCAGAGGCACTACCACAGTTTGATGAAAGGCTGTCCCACTGCCTGAAAGCAGGAACAACTTCCTTGCTGGAAAGAAACTTCTATGATATTGTCTAAGGGTTTAATCCCTATAAAGAAGTAAAGAAATGAAAGTTACTCATCACTTGGTTTGCCTAAAAACATTCTTCCAAATCATTATTTAACCAAAAATTAAAGGTTTTAATTTACTGTGTTTTTCCAAAAGTTGTCTGTTTCGATTGCCTTCATTTCTAATTAGAAGCTTGCAAGCTTTCTGCAGTATTTCCAATGAAAACTCAAAGATGTGGACTTTCTTAGTCATTTTTCAGCTTTTGCACTTCAATTTTTGTACAATTTTGCTT
>NW_010353569.1:0-883 GCF_000700745.2 Antrostomus carolinensis | reverse complement strand
AAAAAAAAAAAAAAAAAAAAAAAAAGTCGGTGCTGTTGGGTTGGGGTTATGACTTTTCTAGATCTTATCTATTTCTGCAAGTTGTATTTAACTGTTGATTTTAATAAAGCATTAAAATATTCTTTTATACTTCAGACTCAGTTTTGTAACTCCTGGTAATCTTATGACTTTTAATTCCTTGCATTCCTGTATGTAATTTTGCCATGCCACAGCCAGTCTAGCTGCAACACCAGCCAAGACCTCTGTATATAGACCCTCTGACTATGCCTCTCACTGTTACATCCATTGCCATCTTAATATGTTCTACTAAAACAATACTACTGCTCACACTTTTACTTTAGCTTGTCCTCACATTTCCTTTTCATGAGGTACATGAAATGTGCACAGATGAGGAACACATCAATATAGAGAAATAAAGTCCCTTAAGCTCCTCATGTAAAACACACAAAAAGTGTACAGTATTTAAAAAAAATCAGGGGGCACGGGACACAGAGGGACGGACATGACAAGAGGGGGACAGGACTGGGATGGGACCAGCATGCAGCTGCTGAAGAGTATAATTCCTGCTTCACCTGACTGGATTCAACATAAGCTGGGGGATTTAAGAAATGTCTTCCAGCAACCCCACAGTCAACTTGCCTGGAAAAAACTTCTGCTTCCAACTCCACTCAAACAACTAACGCTTCCCGTAACGTACCTGGGCTGGCTGTGGTACTGCCATCGATTTCTTGACAACATGTGTGCACTGAGCTTCTAGAGATCACAGGTTAAATATTAGAGATAATCCTGTTGCAGTTATCTGTAATTTGTTCACATAAATGTTGATTATATTGGCCAGGCTGATGGAATAAAACCACTTGCTACTCCACTGTGTGACTGTGGA
>NW_010353568.1:0-949 GCF_000700745.2 Antrostomus carolinensis | reverse complement strand
AGGGACTTTGGCCAAGGACAGGGAGTGATAGGACAAGGGGTGTTGGCTTGAGAGGAGACCACCAACGAGCCCATCTCCTGGCTCTGAGATCTATCCAAATCCTTGCAGGCTCCATGGATCCAGTTGCTTCGCATGAGGACAAGTTGCCATTCAGCAGTTTCTAACCCATGGAGGAACAGCTCTACATCATCATCTTCTTCTTCCTCCAATCTCATTCCTCCCCTCTTCAAGCTCATGCAGTAACATCCAATTTGGGGTATTCAGCTGCCCCAGTGTTTTTTACCATGAGCTTTCCCAGAAATGGTGTGGTCCATCCAAGCTGGATTTTGGATACTAAAGCGTGATTGTCATAGTTACCCTCTGACTTCCATCCTTAAGTGAGATGAAAATTCTGCTCCAAAAGGGAAACTGTGATTTTTGCAGCTAAATCAGTAAAAAACTGAGTAAACTGAGAGATGATTCTTCAGCTGCAGAAGGCAACTGGCTCCAGGGCAGAAGAGCACCCAGTCTGAATGGGGAATGCAGATCAGGTGATTCCTGTCTATCCAAGGTAGATCCTCTGGCGAAGATGACATTAAAAATTCTGACTTAAAAGCAGGAAACATGGAGTTAAGGAGGTGAATTATTGATGGAGAGCAAGTATTACCATAGCTGACAGATGGAGACTGTCTGAGAACATTTTGCAGAATGGCATCTGCACCGTTCCTGATTGGCGTCCCTGAACTTTCACACATCAGATGTAGAAAAATCAACACACAAACTCCAATATAGCAATTAAATCTGTCCCATAATGAACCTGGGCTTCGTAGCCAAGAGAAATCCATATGCTCAGGTAAAGACCAAAAACCTCCATTTTTATATTGTAAGAAGATATTAAAATAATTACATCCAGACCACTGTGTTTAAGAATGCACGGATGATATGTGGCTGCTCCTCCCTGGAAGTGTTG
>NW_010353567.1:0-950 GCF_000700745.2 Antrostomus carolinensis | reverse complement strand
AAAAAAAAGAGAGATTGAGATTGAGAGAGAGCAAGGTTGCTATTAAAAATGGAAACGGCCAAGTTTGGAACATCTGGGTATGTTGGCAGCTGCTGTTGGGCTGTTGTGTGAACTGTCCTCCTCTGCCACCAGTGCCACCAGACATGGGCTAAACTGGACACTTGTGATCAACCAAGGAGATGGCAGAGAGATCAAGGATGCATTTGATAAAGCTTTGAAAAAAAAACAAACCCCAAAAAACTTGTAAACAATCCATCTACCTGCCAACGGCTCCTCAGGTGCTTTGGTGGGAAATACACCCAAATTAAAAGGAACTATGATGGAGTTTCTGGTGGAGAACCAGTCTCAACAAGGGGTTAAACAGTCCCAGTTTGCTGCTTTCTACCAGAAGTCAGCACTGGAAATGAGTGGCAGAGCCAAGGGGGTGCTCTGGACAAGATCAAAGGAGTAATGGAGCTCTGGAACTGGATGCAAAAATTCCTGGATGTGTTTGAATTAGACCTGTAGTGCTGCAAGTTATCAGAGGGAAAGGATGTGAGCGTGGCAAGGCAGGACATCTTCTCCAACACCTACAAGATCATTGGAGGCTGACAAACAGCTGATGTAGCCAGGGTTTCACATCAGATTAGAAGGAAAACAGGTTATGTACTGAGTGGTGAAGAATTTTGATTTTAAATTATTTTATTTTTATTTTTATTTATTGAGTGTTGAAGAATTTTTTATTTTTTTTCCCCTCCACTGCTTGCTTTGTTCTTAACTGATTTGCTGAAAGTGAAATTCTTTTCCATAAAAAGATTTTTAAAATGAGGTTCTGGATAGCTACCATTTAGTGTTTCCATTTTGCTGAGTTCTTCTAATTTTTATTTTTAAAACAAATTATTCCAGATTTCTTTAGAACATGAAATAATTGTATTTTTTTTAGTGGAGATGAAGGTTAAAAAAAAAAAAAA
>NW_010353566.1:0-937 GCF_000700745.2 Antrostomus carolinensis | reverse complement strand
CTGCAACTCTTGCATCAAGGCACCTCACTCGCATGGGCTCTTCCTCACCTTGGCAAGTCTTCAGAGTCCTTCAGCACTGCCACTCACGACAAACAAGAGGGCTGAGCCCAAAGCAAGCACAGTCAACCTTATAAGCAACAGCACCCACACCAGTTTCGCTGTGGGAGAAAGACGATGCTAAAACACACCCCGAAGAGATGATCAAGACACACAGGCGAGTTAAGTTTCTTTAAGGTCCCAGGACAACCCATCAATATCCCCTCCAGAGTTAGAAACACGGAGACAGGGACCAGAGCTCTACAGTCACAAACTGTCTTTCCATGGAGAACTCCATTTCTGGGAAAATGTCCTTTGACCTCCCACCTTTTGCAAACACAACTTCCCAGTCGGCATGCCGAGGCAGGAAAATAAGGGGCACCTGGATTGTGCCACAGCTTCCCCTCCTCCCAGCATTACTGCACTCCATGCACGCTGCAGTACTCTGCTCAGAAACCCACAGCATGAGCAGAGGTGAAGTTAGGAACCGCGCACACGTGACAAACCTCAACTGATTCTTACCTCTCCCATTTTGTTTCCTTCCATTCTGACCACTCCTGGGATGCTCTGCAAGTAGCCTTCCAGCGTGCCATGTCCTAGGTGCCTGAAGGGAATCCACTCGCCAGTCAGGGATTTGTATTTACCCTGAAGCTCTGACAAAGGTACGCCACTTTTGAAGGCATGAAGAACAGCTCGCAGTGTCTTTGCAATAAGTTCAGGCTCCTCCATCTTCACCTATACCTGTTCCACCCCAAAAGAAAAATAAACAAACAAAAACCAACATTTTTTCATAGACAAGCTAAAAATATTGGCTTTTACTATTCAACCTCCCTCCCCACACAAGCCAGGATTCATCGGCTCAGTGGCTTGTCTTTGGAGAACTCGATACTTCTGGGTGGAC
>NW_010353565.1:0-948 GCF_000700745.2 Antrostomus carolinensis | reverse complement strand
AAAAAAAAAAAAAAAAAAAAGCAAAATAAAAAAATAACCAGGGAACAAAGTTCATACTCAAATCTTTAGGGAAAAAGATTGAAGAAACAAAATAATGTGCTATATACCACACCTACTTACCCCTTTTTGAGGTCAATGCAAACTGAATAGCATTTCCTCCAACCCCACAGAATGCATCCACTATGATGTCACAGTTGAATGACTGACTGACGCGGATGGCAATATGCTCAGCTATTTTCTCAGGAGTAACGGAAAACCAACCCTCTGCAAAGGAAAGGGGAAAAGTGTATTTTTGCCTTCATTTCAAGGTCACCTAAATTAAAAACAAACAACCAACACCCCCCCACAACTGAAGGTTTAGTGTTAATCCCATCAATTTTGGCTAAATGCATTTGACCAGTAAATACAGGCTTTGAAGATGATAAAACTCTGGCCAGTCCAGTGATTTGCCAAGCAAACAAAGTCTCACTGAAGCGAACAGATATGCCTGAACCTCAGTGACTGCTTTGTTGAACCTAGTGCTGAGGATTCTGGCTTATCAAGGACAAGTCCTCTGAGACAGCCACGAAAAACTTTATACATCACAATTATCCTCTGTAACAAATAAAAGCAGAAATATATTCTCTCCTTTCCAACATGTTATTGTCTTTACAGCAAGGTCTGGTCTGCCAAATAATCTACATGTTTATGTGGGAGAGTATTAGAAGTGAAAGGCTTACAAAACCGACAAACCCAAGATACAAAAACGCTGTAATGCTAATTCCTCATTTACCACTCAATTTATTATTTGGAAGCGGTTTCCAGGTAAACATGGAAAAAAAGAAACCTTGAAAGTGACTACTGAAAGTCAGAAAAAAACCCAGAACAAAACTAGATAGCATTTTTCACAGTTTCATAAAATTATTTTATAAAATACAGAAATAGCAAAGTCACTGAGCTTTTTAAAAA
>NW_010353564.1:0-950 GCF_000700745.2 Antrostomus carolinensis | reverse complement strand
GGTCTTTTCCAACCACTGAAATTCTGTGATTTTTTAATTATTTAAAGAATAAGAAGGTAAGTGCTGAACTCGTGCAGCCTTGTACACATGAGATGGCCCTGTCGTGTCATTGGGTTTGGCAGCTTCCTAAGAACACAAGTGAGAAAAAGAAAACAACAATTTGGGGCAATTGATGGCTCAGCCAGAGCTGGAAGGAGTGTGAGGGGACAGGGAATAGACATCTCCACTGCAAGGCTTTGTTCTCACTAAATGTGAAAAATCTGCCTGGAAAAATGACTTTCATAGCTTGTCTTAATCCCCCACCCAGCACTGATGATTCTCATCATGGCAAACGGGAAGGAGTTTAAAATAAAGTGTTTCTTATGCAATTTCCTCTGTTACTTACAGTCTAGGACTTTCAAACCGGATTCAAAGCAACTCTGGGAATGTTAAGGTACTTTTAAAATAAGTGGATGTTGCTGCTATATTTCTGTCTCCTGGATCAGCTACAGTGACAGCTGAACAGAAAATCCATTACAAAATTTATATGTGTACCGCTGTTTGGAAGTTGGAAGAAAACATATTTTGATGTTTAGATACAAGAAGTATGACGTTTGGGGACTGGAATAATTCCCGCAGGACACAGTTCATTCGCAGTACATCATCCAAGGACAGTCAGCTTCAGGCTCCGCTTTAATTTCCTGGTGAGCTTTGCAGTAATATTTATTGTGCAGACAAAAGGAACTGCAGCCAGTGAATATTTATATCAGAAAGGGAAGGATTTTTTAATAACTGATAGTACATAAATCCAGGAATAGGAGAGACTGGAACAAAAATCGAAAGGTCTAAGTAGGCGGGTAGTTTGGTTGTAATTTATAATTAGAAAGGAGTGGAGAAGATAGGGATTATAGTCATTCGTTTTTATACAGATGGAAGAATTTTACCCTTGTGCTGGGCACTGGTGAGGCCAC
>NW_010353563.1:0-949 GCF_000700745.2 Antrostomus carolinensis | reverse complement strand
ATTATTATTATTATTATTATTATTTTTCTTGGCTTCTCAAACTTGCTCTCAAGTCCAGAAGGAGCTGGCAAAAATCCACACGACTCTTTTTAAGTATTTCCTATTTAAATTCTGAAAATTCCTGTGTCCCTTGGCTCCTGCTCAGCCAATTCCTTCCTTCTGGAAGAGTTACTGGAGAAGTCGTGGGCAATGTGGCACCGACTGACCCACCTCAGTGGGATGCCTGGGAATTCCCTCTCCTGTTACGAGCAGCTCTGGGATTGTTCCTTAAAGATGGATGTGTGATCCCACACAATGTGGATTTGTGGATAATATACCTGGAGTTTTTGGGGAGAATGGGTGGGATTGGCACAGTCCTTCAGCAGACACGCAGGGGAAAAAAAACAGGGGAAAATCCCATTTCTTTGCAGATACATCATGGATAGAAATAGAAATAGAAAATATCTCCCCTTTAGCCCAGCACAAATGCTCCCTGGAATATTCCTTTCTAGTTTTAAAAGGTTTAACTTTCACCCCTGCACAAGTTTCCTGAAAACCTCTTTTTTTCCCCTCTTTAATTGCTTTCTGATGCTTTTACAAATCACCCCCAAACCCAGTGTACAATCCATAATCATTAATTAATCACTGCTAAGCCCAAAAGATCCAGACACCATCAACTTTTTGATCTGTTTTTAATCAGTTCTCATACACCAGGGTGTATCTACACCACGCTCATCCCACTTCCCAAGGACTTATTCACCATTTTTTTTCCCCACACGTGCAACTTTCCTGCTTCTCAATTAACTCTCCTTTGCCATCAGCTCTGTTTCTTTGGGGTTCCCAGACTGCTCGACCACAGCAGAAAGAAGTTTCCATATCTCTTGGACACTCACACACTCCTGGCTTGGGGATTTCTAAGGAAAAGATAAATATAAAATATAAAATATAAAATTTAAAATAAATATAAAAT
>NW_010353562.1:0-948 GCF_000700745.2 Antrostomus carolinensis | reverse complement strand
CTATGAGGACCTGTCAGGGAGGAGCATAACATAGGATTGTTTGGGGTTTTTTTTTAAACCTTCTCTTCCATTGTCAAGCTTTTATTTTTTCTTTAAGAATATGTCTTAGTGCCCCAGCACTGCCTCTCTCCTATGCCTCCAACAGAGGCAGCACTAAGACAGCTAAAGTACAAGTGTCAGTCTGTCAGGAATGGTGGTATTCAAACAGTTCCAGATGAAGGAAGTTAAGATGATATTCCATAACTACATAGTACTCTCTCTCCCATTTGTACTGCAATATTTTTCCCTATATATTTCAGTCACAGCTATTAGTACAGCAATACAGTACTTTTATTTACCAAGTTGATGGAACTTGCACCACAATTCTGGATCCTTCTAAACTTATCTGAGGAGCATAGGCTTCTTTATTTTCAATCTGTGCTGTGTCCACAACCACCTAGCAAATAAAATGAAAATAAACGGGAAATGATTTTAAGAATTAGTTCTAGTTATTTTATCACCCTTGTAGTTAAGATGCAATAGTCTCACCTCCCTACCACACTACAGGTGCAAAAAATAACCAGATAAAAACAAATCAACTCATAAAATTATTATAAATTTATTTCTCTTTTAATATCTTAAAAAAAAGAAAGAATATACAATGATTAGTTTGATGCAGTAACCTATATTTCAAGGACTTAATTCTTCTCAGTTACATACTGTAGTCACGCATCACGACGCAGTCACCGACTCACCTTAACAGCTGGTGGTTATCAAGGGCTTTGTGTAACAGCCATTACGTTTGAGAGGTTTGGCACTATTACTACTTTAATAGCTCCCAAACACCCATTTATAAGAATGTTTTAAATAATTTAACTGCAGTGCATGGTATGATATAGACAAGTAGTATTTAGTCTGAAACTCTTCACATACCTCACAATTCTCTAACACACACACACACACACACAC
>NW_010353561.1:0-949 GCF_000700745.2 Antrostomus carolinensis | reverse complement strand
AAAAAAACAAAAACAAAACAAAAAAAAACAGCCCAAGGTATTTAATGCTTTTTCTATTAGATCACTGGACAATGGAAAATGAAAGCTCATTATGCAATTGCTATTAGCTGCCAAACACACCATTTACTAGTAACTGGCTTTCCAAATAATTTTGACAGTTAATATGGGGTTGAGAAATATCTGTTCTAAAATGGACATAGTGCATTCAACCCAAGTAGCCAATGACTCATGGAATGTAACTTGGATGAAGGAATATGAACTCAGAGTACTCAGAGTAGGCTGTGTTTCAAATTTTACTAAAGACATCCTAATTAATGAAAGTATAGGAGGGAAGTTATAATCTCAGAATCTTGCAAACCTAAATTAAGATCTTTATATATTTCCACAATTCAATATTGTTTCAAGATAAAATTAGAAGAACTCTATTATGACAAGTTTATACTCAGCTCTGAATTAAAATATCACCTAGATTAATTAGACACTCATATTTATTCAGCTTTCACTGAAACAAAATTATTTTCAGTTTATATTCCCCAGGCATCACTGCATTCTTTAGTATGTCTTTGCCAGAATAAACATGTCAAGAGGGAGAAATCCTTCTCCCCTAACCACATACCTAGAAATAAGTATTGTATGATGGCCCATATAACAGGCTTCTACATGACCACATACATTGTGTATATTTTTCATAAGTGACAAAGACTGATAAGAAAACAGTAAAAAACAGAATCCAATGGAACAGTGATATTGAGCGAAGAGTGTAATACAGTAATACTATGAGTAATGTTATGTATAGTAAACATCCAAAAGGTATGATCAATTTTTAGTCAAAGCCAGAAGAATGAGTATGGAAGAATGAACAGGAAACTTTTATAAAGACAACTCATTTTTTTACTAGTGAGTTTTTTTATTATTTCACTTACTTTACTTCATGTCTTTAAAAGAAAAA
>NW_010353560.1:0-949 GCF_000700745.2 Antrostomus carolinensis | reverse complement strand
TTGGCTTTGTTGAACTCCATGAGGTTTGCATGGGCTTACCTCTCCAGGTGGCCTGTCTAGATCCCTGTGGATGACATCCCTCCCTCCAGCCTGTTGACCAATTGAAATTGTCTGTGAGACTGAACTCTTTTTCACCCTGAGTAGTAGAAAGGGCTTTTTATCTTCTCTCTTTCTATCTTGAGGCTCATTACTTGGTTTTTTTCTGGAAGAAAGCTGACTCTTGTCCTCCTGCCCACAGCCAACCACAGCGCCAAGCAGTGCCGCACGCCCTGCGCCCTGCGGACGGTCTGCGGGGAGTGCACGAGCGGCAGCTCCGAGTGCATGTGGTGCAGCAACATGAAGCAGTGTGTGGACTCCAACGCTTACGTGGCCTCTTTCCCCTATGGCCAGTGCATGGAGTGGTACACCATGAGCAGTTGTCCACGTGAGTAATTGCTTCTACACCTTGATGGGTGTGTTTGGAGTCTTGTATTTGTTAATATTTGCTTGTAGAAGTCATCAAACTGTATGGTATGACATACAGACTGTCATAATGTCCTAGACAGTATGACAGTCTGGTCATACTGTCCAGGAAATTTTCAAAAATAAGAATTTCTTGATCCCAGGAGTTCAGTGGGTTCAGCTCCATCCTGTGTCATGTAAAACGTGGAACAGAATTAGGTCCTGGTTACAAGAACTATCAATTAAACTAAATGGCAGACAGTCAAAGCTTTCAAGGGAGGTGATGAAATCTCCAGTTTTATTTTTTTAGATGAGGAAGTACTTGTTTCATTATTTGAATCCCTCTCCTTCAAATTAATTGGTACATAATTTCCTGTGATTAGCTTCTTTTTGTATCTCTTTTATTCATATATGGAGCCATGTAATTGAATATTAGATTATCTATATTAAATCCCAATTAGGGTTTACACGAGTGTTTTATTCTGAAATATACTCTGTGTGTAGCCCA
>NW_010353559.1:0-949 GCF_000700745.2 Antrostomus carolinensis | reverse complement strand
AATAATAATTCTGGTTGCTACATTGAGCTGTCTAAAGATTGCCTCTGCTAACAAATAATAGTGTGCAGTATCTTTGGGGTCTTAAACTTGATGTGTCAGTAATTCACATTTCTGTTCAGGTAAGTGCTCAGTAGTTCTGACTGTCTAAAAGTGAGGCAGGGAATTTGCACAGACCTGCCCATTGGAGGTGATGTATTTTTCTGATCTTTGAAATATTTTCTGGAAATATTTCCAGGAATAACATTAGTTTCATTTCTTAATTGTATTATAGTCGTGATTGTACAAGGAGTTTATCATAATGAAGCAAGTTGAAGATGACCACACAAAAAAAAGGCCACATGATATTATCTATTGTGTTACAGCTGATTTCTATGAAACATAGAAAAACCCCAAACACTTCTTGTACCAAGATAAAAATATCCTAAAAGTTGGTTCAAATCTTAACAACAGTTGTCTTTACAATTAACTTGTAGATCTCCTTCAGCCTCATTTAGAAAGAATTGCTGTTGAAGCACTACAGATATGTTGCTTGTTGCTTCCACCCCCAAATCGTAGGAAGATTCAGCTCCTGATGCGTATGATCTCTCGGATCAGCGAAAACGTTGACATGCCACGGCTGCACGATGCCATGGGAACGCGCTCTTTGGTAAGAGAGAGGTGCAGCAAATCTGTCTTTTTCAGGATGCTGAGAATACAAGGAGTGTTCTGTGCTTGAGGTTCTTGTCTCATTGCAATTAAATAGTGATTAACAGGCAGATTTTTCATCTCTAGAATATTTACAAAAATCTGACTCTTTCTTGTCTCTATCCTAATGTATTTCAAATACTGAAATGTGTTGGTTTTGTTTACTTTGGGAGCAGAAGGGAAGTCATTTCTTCAAAGAATGCAAATGATTGTTTAGTCTGATTTCTTACCCAACTGCCATTTCACAGAATCACAGAATGTTGGG
>NW_010353558.1:0-940 GCF_000700745.2 Antrostomus carolinensis | reverse complement strand
TCCAATCCCCCTGCCGGAGCAGGAACACGTAGATGAGATTACACTCCTATGCAGATGGTTCCTAGTGGGCTCAACAAGAGATTTTCTTTGATTCAGGTTTTGGGAAGGGTTAAAACTTTTTATTTGCAAAATGACATTAAATAAATCAACATTAATAAATGTTGATTAGTGCTGCTAATTGTCACTGAATTGCCATACGTAACTATATACAAACATCAGTCTCTAATTGACCAACCTCATGCTTCTGCAAATTTGTGTTGTTTTGTTAACTGAGTTTTGTCTTTATTTGGCTGAAACTTGTTGTGACTGGAACTGTTACTCTGTGGTTGTACTGAAGCCAAAAGTATGGAGGCTTGATTCCAGCTGGAAACTATAATTGATATTATTATCTACAATGCAAATAATTATAACTCTGTGTACTTCCTCTTCAGTAGGTTTTTCTTGGCAGGACAATTTCACCCTTACTGTTGAATTATTCATTTTCTCCCCACTTAAAATATATTGCCCATTTTTTTTAGCCTGCTAACATGGCAGTCTATTCAAGAGCTTAGCCAAATAAGGCCCAGTCCATGTACATTTTGAACCTGTATAAAGCTCCTCTCCTCCTCATCGGTAACCTGCATAATACCAAAAAAATGCCTTTCTGTCAAATTTTGTAAAAAGATAGCAAACAAGGTATTAACAAATCAGTTAATTATATGAAGATTACAAATTGGATATAATATACCAGTGAACCTACTGTTATCTGGATGCAAACAAACTGTAAGTGAAATACAAACAAGTAATAAACCTAATTGCTAGGTATAAACAAACTTGAGGTGAACAGACTACAAATTAGGCAAAAAAGAGAAGCACACACTGGTTACAGGCTGAGTACACCTGCAGTAAGACAATGCTCTCACCTATGTGTTCACTGCTTAATCCCATGGAAAAATTAGTC
>NW_010353557.1:0-943 GCF_000700745.2 Antrostomus carolinensis | reverse complement strand
TTTTTTTTGTAACAGATAGGCTAGTCAAAGCTCAAACAATCTCTAAGGTGCTGTGGCCTGTTAGCTAAGAGGTAAATATGTGCAATATTTGATATTAATAGTTACTGTTGTGTGATAGCATTAGACTGTCATGAAGCTATATAGACCTGTTTTTTAAAACACAAGTTGAAGAAAATAGATACTGAAATTTTTAGAGGCATTTACGTGGCTTGGGTCCAAATGACTACTCTGATTTTTCCTTTGTAGATGTCTTTTTTTTTCCTTGTAGGGGAGAATTCTGCAGTTTCACATCTACCAACACTATGATTGATATAGCTCGATATACCAATTATCACGTGAGAATTTACAGACTGAGTTTGCTTAGGTAGGCACACAGATGGTTAATCAGGAAATTGGTGAACAGGCAAGCAAGGAAATATATTTTCTTAGGCATCTACTTGTTAAACAACAGCTGTTATACTTAAAACATGGAAAAACCTTTGTCCTTCTGAGAGGTACAATCCCACACATCTCTTCTCCCAGGAAAATGTGCAACTGCTAGGTGATAGAGATGCCTCTGTACTAAATCCTGTGTCCTACTGTCTAGGATGGTTTGGCAGATAAGAAATGTTGGTAATAAACTTAGGAGATCGCACGTCTTGTTTCTCTCTTACTCTGGGTTTAGTCGTCTTCCCACTATACCATTTCATAATTGGGCAAAGTGGAAATGGTCTTTGTCCATCTTGTGTTTCTGGCTATATCCACCATATTTTACTCACATTTTTTATGATTAATTCATGCTAGGTGTACTTAGGTCAGGCTCTTTAGCTGGATAAATGTTTAGCTGGAGACTCATAATTCTTCTTAGACCTAAATTAAGCCATTGAGCTATTTCAGCCATGCCATGGTGGAGGCAGTCACTTCCTGTGCAGAAGGAAAAATTTAGGGAATAAACTTTTCTGTT
>NW_010353556.1:0-948 GCF_000700745.2 Antrostomus carolinensis | reverse complement strand
AACAAAACAAAACCAAACCCTCCTCTACACACGAGACAAGAACTCCAAAGCTCACATTCCTCCTTTAAGCTTCGCAATACAGACATAAAATACAAACTTCAAACAGCTGCAAAAATAGTGTCTTTGGAAGAAAATAGAGTTTCTACATCAGATACAAGAAAATAGGCTTCTTCAGTACAACCCAGAGCCTTCGCAACAGAACAAAATCAAATACTTCTTGTTGTCAAGAGGCTTTACAATCAATGTTCCCGTGTTATCGCTTCACTTTCTAAGGCATCGTGTCGGGACAGCACAGTGGGTGCATCAGAGCTTCAGCTCCACGTCCAACATCTGTCCCTCAGTGAGGCTGAGGGGTCCCAGACCCCCAGGAGCCAGCCCCAGCCAGGCTGGAAAGCAGCAGGTAGTTTCTCTACAGCAGCAACAACCCCCCTGGAGCAGGGACCTTTGCACGGGGCGGGTTGGCACTTCCATCCCCTCATCCTGTAGCACGGCCAAGGCACCTGGAATAAAACCTCTGTGCCCACACACATGGAGACCAGACAAGCAGCTCATGTCCCTCAGTGCACAAGCTTTGCAGAGCACAGGGCTGTGGATCCTGCATTTAGTCACCTGCACTCTCCCCAGTTTGCATTTTTAAAGCTCCAGGTTTATTCTGGAGGGGTGAAGGTGTCAGGGAGAGGGGCACAGTAGGGACCCACTGCCCTCCAGCCCCCTCTGTGCTCCAAGGGAGATGAGCTGTGTGAACACAGCAGATTCACAACAGTTTCTGTTCCAATACACCCACGGGCAGCTGTCCCCCAGGCCCCTTCTCCCCCCCTTCCCACTCCCCAGGGCTCAGCGATCCCAGGCAGCTGCCGGGGCCAGGGGTGCTCAGGAAGCCCTGACCTCAGTTCTCTCAGCTCAGCCTGGTTCACAGAGCCATGGAGCACGAGTTTTCCTCTGCTCCCC
>NW_010353555.1:0-948 GCF_000700745.2 Antrostomus carolinensis | reverse complement strand
AAAAAAAAAACCCAAGAAGTAACGGAATGTGTATAACTAAAATAACTGGCAATGGTTTAGCTCAAGTTGGCCCACTTACTACTACCCATGTAGAAATACTGTAATACACAACTTTTGTGACGCTGTTCGATCTTGATAAATAATTTTTTTTTTTTTAATTGGTAGGATCCTTTATTATCCTCCCAAACAACAATACCTCCTGGAACACTTTTAAAACCAAACATTAAATAAAAAAAAGTATATGCTTTCCGTGTGCACAGTGTGAAAAATTCAGTGAAGATAGCTGTGACTCTAAAGCACAAGATGTAAATTTCCAATGTTAGTCTGTAAAATCTTGGAAAGTATGGAACTTTTTGAGTGTACAAATATATTGTTAAAGATCTCTATGATTTTCATTCAAAAAAAATCTCTTTTCAGCTTCCCAGAGGATGGTTAGAAAGATGAAGAACAAACAAGGGGACAAGAACAGAGTGGACTTAGGAATGTAAATATAGGTATAACTATTAATAAATATACCCATATGTCATAAATACACTCTCTTTTTTTTAATTTAACCCTTGAGGGAATTGTAATGTCTATTTATAAACTTTCTCATAAATTCAACCAAACCTTTTTGCTCAGAACAAATTAGTAGTATTAAAAGAGAATGAAGAATTGAGGGCATGCCCTTTTTTTCTGGTGAACTCTAATTTACCCAGGTCAACGTGAACTCCTGCATTATTTTCAAGATAGTCTTCCGAAGATGGAAAGACTTTTTTAAGCCAGAATCAGTTTTCGCCCATCTAAAAAACTTTGCCACATCTGAAATAGGCTTCTGCAGAATACAAACTCCTAAACAAAATCTTTTTAAGATGGAGAAAATCTTTCAATGTAGTTATAACCAAAAATATGTTTTTAAGTGCTCCAAACAGAATTGCTCCAAGCAGAATTGCAACCCTGGACTTCAGG
>NW_010353554.1:0-948 GCF_000700745.2 Antrostomus carolinensis | reverse complement strand
ATTAACCCTGTCCTAGCAAAAACCAGAACAGTATTTTATGATGAAATCAGACCCTTTGCATAGAAGATGGTGTGCAGTTACCTCCCTGTAGCTGTATTTTTAGTCCTAAGCTTTGACTGGTTGGCATAAAGTCATTTGTTAAAGGACAATAACAAGCATGATGAATTCTAATGCTCTGTGTGTCATGGTGCTTAGATAGCTCATAGATAACTACATCACCAATATTTCACAAAGCTGCAGCAACTCAACTCTCTTAAAAAAAAATATCCTCACAATAACAACACTTTATCATAATATTCATGGACAGGTACCAAAAAAATCAATGGTTGAGGATCTACATCTATCACAGCTTGCAGAAAACCCTCTGCTAATATTGGGTCAAGGGAAACTGCTCTGATTGTCTGGATTCCTATGTCAGCTCATATTCACCTGACATCATTCACTGGCATTAAAATAGATTTTCAGCCCCCTGCTTCATGCATCATAGGCAGCATAGAAAATAAATCAGTTCTTATAGAGACACTGTTCACTACAATTAGGCCGGTGCTACAGAGAGATTCCCTCATTAGCTGTCTCCCTTGCACCTATTGCATTTCAAGCCCTCTGAGGATCACTGAGATCCCAAAAGGACCAAGGCACCTGTGAGGTTGGGCAGGCCCTGGTAACACACCCCAATATTCCTGACATCCTGATATTCATTCCTTCCCTTCCAGCCTGGTAAGACAGCATGTCCTACAAGGTTTTGAAGTGTTGAATTGTACTATAACTTTGACAATGGGTATAAGTCAACCTCAGCACAGGAAAGTCACCAAGCGTCACAGAAAACCAAGGGTTAAACAAGAACTTATTATATCAACATTATTATAACTAAAGCTTAATAGCCATAATAATAATAATGTAATCACAGTAAGTCTATATAAAAAAGAATGAAACTAACCTAGTTCCTGC
>NW_010353553.1:0-947 GCF_000700745.2 Antrostomus carolinensis | reverse complement strand
CACAGCACTATTCTGGCTACTAAGAAGAAAACCAGCTCTGTCGTAGCAGAAACCAGGACAGATCGTATCAGCTAGTGCTCAGTAAGGATCCCGATGCCCTTTCTCCCCGGGAAGAAAGGTGACATCTTATTTGTGTTCTCACAATACTCGCTTCAGAGGGAATGCGTGAAAGGACCATTTGATAGTCAGAGGATGAATCTGAAAGAGTAATCTGCTGGAGGCGCTTACCCAGGTATTTGGGGATCATCTGGTAGATTGTCCTTTTTCCAAAGGAAAAGGATTTTACTGGGAACTAATGCAGACGAGTCATTCTTCAGTGGGACATGGAGAAGGGAGTCTTTCCCCAAAGGCGTGTGAACTGATTTGTGTTGGGTAAGAGAAGAAGTTGGGATTTGAACTTTGGGAAGGATTATTCCCGCACCTGATAAAATGTGAGGCTGATTAAAGTGCATTAATTTCATACTGGTGTCTACACACCTTATGTACAGAAGTCTAGTCATGAAAGAGCTGTGCTGTGTCTATCTATCTGTATTTAGCAGAAAGCTACAATTGTTTTGTAGTAACTCTGGCTGTTAAACGATTGAAAGTGTTAATGATTCTAAACCAGCACCTGTTCCGTTTCCTAGAATTACAGACGCAGATTCAACGTGAGCCTGGGAGGAATGAAGATGCCATCTTCTGAAAGTGCATTTGAGTCATGGGATTAAAACTACTTTAGTACCAAACTAGGTTGTATTCTGTTGTGCTTTAAGTGACCTGTTGCACTTCATGTTTCTTCCTGTTGAGCTATTTTATTTTAACTACTCAGAGTTATAAATAAAATGTTTGACTGATCATTTGGTGTCGGTTCACCTTAACTTAGCCCAAGGGCATTTACAGAGCTTTGGTCGCCCTCCTCCCGTCTCAGAGGTGGGACGTGACCTCTGTCGGCTGTACAGAAAAGCCCA
>NW_010353552.1:0-947 GCF_000700745.2 Antrostomus carolinensis | reverse complement strand
AAGTTTTTGCTCTTAAGCACGATAGAAATTTAAATTTAGAAAGTATCTTAAACATCAATAGTACTGAAATAATTCACTCCTCAAGAGTTCACATTTGCAAAGGAAGGTGGAATATCCAGCTTCTAAGTTCCTTTAAGTGATTCCTCACATTTTTCACTAGAGGAAATGGCTTTTAAATGAGAAGGGCTCTTGCCCTTTTTTATAACCTTGTAGCCTGCTGTCAAGCGAGGTTTCTTAGTGTTTGCCACAGCGGTCTAACTTTATTGCTTAGAAACTTCTCCACAGATAAACTTGTGTTCTCTATTAAAGGTACCAATGATGGTTTTCTGGTAATTAAGCTGAGGCATTCTGTAGAAACTTATTTAGATATATATTAATTACACAGCATTTGAGTTGACTAGAACTTCAGTCTGAGGGAGAAGACTTCACACACAACGTGGAAACTGAAATTGGGTTTGTAATTCCACTTGGAGTTCCTGCACTAAATGTAGAGCCTTCCCCAAACGCTCGGTGGATACTTGATGCTTTTTCATATAGCGATTACTTAACTTGTGTGGATGTTTTGTTCTTTGTTAGCTGTCTGCCAGTGTCCTGGTGTTGACATCCATACATCCATTTTGATTGTCTTCTCAACTACATAGAGGATTTTCTCTTTTTGTTGGCAAGTTGCTCCCTCTCCTCTAATGAATTCATGCCTGTGAGCTATAGAAAGAAAAGTGAGGCAAAAAATTAAAGAGATTTCCTAGTCTGTGTTCTGAGACGTTTTAAATGGAGGTGTGATGGCTCTGTTAAGCATGCCCAAGCATGTTTTCTTTTAACAAATGTCTGCCTGCTGCCTTCTTGGTTTCACTTTCAGAAATGCTGTCCGTATTTCAAAAGACCTTTTCCTGCATAAAAGAGCAAGTTGGGGTTTGGTTTTGTTGTTGTTTTTATTTTGCTTTTTTTTT
>NW_010353551.1:0-948 GCF_000700745.2 Antrostomus carolinensis | reverse complement strand
GGAGGTTGTTTCAAGCAGACTCTCTCCAAAGTGCCAGGGTTGAGCCACTGCAGTTCTCACCAGGCGCTGGAGAGGTTTCCAGACGCCCGCTGCCCAATTTGGCATGTGCCGTGTCACACTTGGCTGCCCTGTGGACCTGGCTGCCTGTGTCCAACATGGAAACGCTTCTTGGATGTGAGCTGCGGGCAAAGCACGGAGGGTGAGGCTGCTGGCCCTTAGCAGGCTGCTTGGATGTCCTATGACAACTGTTTGTCATTCAATTGGAGACACGAAAGTTGGTCTGAAAATTAAGCTGAAGTCTGTATGGATGTATCTAGATGGACATACTCCTTCAGCATTGCAACTGCCCTGTCCAGTCCAAATGGTATCAGACATTCACTTTCTGAAAGTGGCATTAGCTCATGCTATCCCAAGGAGAACTTGCTCTGTAATATTTTAGATTATAGCAGATGTTGTACATAATATTATCACTCTCACAAAGGGAGGCAGAGATGCAGAGTGAGACCCACCAGCCAGCTAATAAAGGGCCTAATGAAGAACAAAAAAAGCTGCCAGTCATTGCAGAGATATGTTGTCCCAGGAAATTAAAACCATGAATGCCCTGGCATATGCAATAATCATCTCCTTTGTGTCTGTAAGAGCACCGAAACCTCTGGAATATCAAGAAATTACAAAGATGCTTTTCAGTCCCCCCCCTGCACTTCAGCTGCTTGTGAGTGGTTGTGAAAAAGATGGACCAGAGCAGCCTGGCTGTTGTGCGACTTTATTTAGGGAGAACCCGGCTCCAGCGTGAACCCCTCGGCCAGCACCCCCTGTGCTGGGGCTGCCAGGCAGCTGCTCGGGGAAGGGAAGAGGCGGCAGGTTAAAGCTGTAGGGGGAGGTGGGATGTGAACACTATGGTTTCTATACCTTTCCGCTGTGGGTGGATGTGTACAACATCAGCTGGCG
>NW_010353550.1:0-948 GCF_000700745.2 Antrostomus carolinensis | reverse complement strand
CAGATCAGATTGATCTGATAAAATGAGATATCAGATAAAGTGAGCCATCTGGAAACAAAGGCTAAAAATTAGTTTATTTGCCTTGAGTCTCTTCTCAGTGCTCATATTAATACCACGTGCTACTATTTCAAGTATTTATCAGAGTCATAAAGCACAGAATACAAATACAGAATAGAATTTGTTTTCTTAGGATGCCCAGAGTGTCACATGCACATCCCAACAATCAACTAAATCAGGGAAAAACCATCACTACCCTTTACCTGTTCCTTTCTCAAATGAGATTGTATTTCAGGGGTGACAAACTCTTTGTATCTAGGAAAGTTTTTCTATCCCTTTCCCAAACCCATCTTAAAAAATCTTTTGTATATTCTTGGTGTTCTAAGATGAGCAGACATTCTATTTTGATATTTTAATTCATAATATTTGAGGGGGGAAAAAAAAAGTATTAGAAAAACATGGTTTTCCATTATTTCAGCCTATTCATCTCCTGCCTGATGCTTCCTCCAACTTTCAACCTCTGGCAATAGGGGAAGTTCACACTCTCACTTACCTGAATCTAATTTTCTCTCTCTAAATCTCTTATTTTACAACATTCTGAGCTACTCAGACCTATTCTCATCAGCTTCCAAAAGGTTCTGGAGCAACTGCAGCAACTCAAACTGCCCAGTTTCCCTCCTGGGAAACACAGGCTCACCTCTCCCTCTGCTACCTGGGGTCTCTGGCTTTCCTGACTCCCCTGCCCACACTCAGCTCCAAATGAATACAACATAAATAAAAATAATTTCTAAAATTGTTCGACCTCTTTTAAAATTTCTAGACTATTTCACCCCAGGTTGAAAGTACGAAACAATATTCCAAAGCAACATAAATGTCTTACAGTTTGTTCACATTTACTTAAAAGAGGGAAAAAATGTTTAATTGTTTATTTAAAATAAGTTAGAAATTCCT
>NW_010353549.1:0-947 GCF_000700745.2 Antrostomus carolinensis | reverse complement strand
AAACATAGGATAAAGGAGTAGGAGGGAAAGATGAGCATTTGTACAGAGACAAGTATTAAAGAAATGCAGAATAAGCCTAACAGAGTCACATTGTCCAGTTTAACCTGTAGTAGCATCTGCTGTTTTCCACTTGCTTTCCAAGTGTTAAGAGTATAACTTCATCAAAGCATTTATATGACTGTGTGCAAAGAAGTCCTGTGGTGGCTACATGCAGACACTGAACTTCGGACCTCTGAACTAAAGCCATAGCTCCTTCTGCTGGAACTAAAGCACCAGCTGCTTTGCTAGGGAAGTCATATGTTCCTAGGATTCAGAAACAGCTTACACAGTTCTCAGGGGGACCAGATACAAATGACCACTCTGTGAAGTCAACAGTTTGCACTTAGTGCTGAGCCACTAATTGGTCTATTCTGGCTACAATTCAGAAACACCAAAAGCTCTGTAAAATTTTCAAAGTATATTTTAGAAAATATATTCAGATTGTCGAATCTATACCACAGGTTTGAATTCAAGGGAGCTATGTGCTGTTTGGGGGCTCCTTGGGAATATTTGATACACCTTTGCTTGTAATTCTCAATTTATAACATCACCTTAATTTCCATAGCTATTCCATGTCACATGCTCAGGATCAAGACTTCTGGTGACTAAAGCATCAGTGAAAAAATAAACTCTACTCTGATGCCACACAGATGCCCTTAGTAAAACTTGATAAGGATGACAAATGTAGAAAATTCTAATCTGTTCACGACATTGGTAGTAAACAGAATGGCAGATGGTCAACAGATAGAGACCCTCAGTGAAACAATGAATTACATCAACTAAAAAATGGCCAGTATTTTTTTCCTCTACTTTTTATGAAACATCCATAGCATTTTAGAATACACAGAAGGAATATTAGACAATTCATTTTAAGCTGCATTTGACATAGCTTTTAAAAAAAAAAAAAA
>NW_010353548.1:0-943 GCF_000700745.2 Antrostomus carolinensis | reverse complement strand
CCTTCTCCTTCTCCTTCTCCTTCTCCTTCTTATTATTTTGGCACAACTTATCTAATTAAAGCATAACCATTGGCCAATCAGACACAACCAGGAGTGGTTTTAAAACCACCTCTTTATATATCAAGAGTAGAAATCACGACCTTGGAATTTCTTTTCAGGGAGAACATATCTTCCAAATTAACTCTGAGGTTTGCAAAATGGATTTGAAATGATAATTAAAAATGTTGGAGCTCTTGATGTTATGAAGTTGTTGGATTCAATATCTTCTCTTGGACATCATTGATGTGTTGATAGTCCATCTACATTTCTCCCCCACTCCCCACCTTATTCCCCCCAGGGATGAAGGACAATTGGAAGTGGCTCTTTGTCTTCAGGATGCTGATGGGGAAAAGGTCCCTTTTATTTTCTTCTTGCTGCTTTTCACTTTTGGGGAGAAAAAAAAGAAATTAAAACCTAATTAACAAGTCCTTAACATTTAAAAAAAAAAAAGATAATTAATTTATTTTCCTAAAATCTTAATTATAAGGGCGTAATAAATAATTGTGGATTTATTAGACGTGAAAAAATACTTCATAGTAACTAAAAAGCAGAGAAATTATTATTTATAAGAGAGTTTTCTCACTTTTTTTTTTAAGTGGAGCCTAACAGAGCCGAGTGCTTTGCAGATATATTTTTTATTCTATTTCCAGTGTGAAAAAAATCAATTCACACCTTGGAAAAGGCGTTTTTTTCCACTTTTCCTGAGAAAAAAACATCACCTTTTTAGAACATAAGTATGATCAAATGCTTCTTGACACACCAGCATGTCTGTCCTGCTTTTTTAAAATTCTGTGCTAGTGTTGCAGTGATTTTTTTTATATATATTTGTTGTTCTGTATAATAAAATAAAGAGGGAAAAATGGAGTTTAGCCCTCAGGTTTGAGAGGGAAATTTATAGAATCAT
>NW_010353547.1:0-947 GCF_000700745.2 Antrostomus carolinensis | reverse complement strand
AAAAAAATGAAGCTGTAATCTGCTACTAAATGACAAGAAAAATGTTACAGAGCCACCTCAGACATTCAGCCCGTGAGTCTCTCTCTGTAATTGTACAACTACATGTCTTGACGGTGCTGGGAAGCCTGACCTGCGTTCTGGGTTTATCTTGGTGTTGTTTGGGAAAGGCTCTCAGTGCAAAGCCAGCCATGGGTGATGCTGAGCAGATGGCAGCCACGACTTGCAGCGTGGCTGGGGTCTCCTTAGTGGTACGGGCAGCTCCTTCTGTTAAGCCAAGTACAAAAAGTTCAGCTCTTGGCTGAAGCTTGGAGGCACAAGAACAACGCAAATGACAACTGCTTAATATTAAATAGTAATAAAAATGCTGATATTAACAATAGTAAGAGATATTAATGCGTACATGTGCTCACCACACAACCAAGTCTTATGAAAGGGAGCACTCCACTCCCCTGCCAGCACCCGAGCTGGGCAGGAGCTGAAGCATTGAGAGGCTCCCGCTGGGCACCAAGGAGGCTCAGAAGCTCACACCACATCCAGCACCTTCACTGGAGACCTTCCACTTAGCAGGATTTTGTAAACAGTGCCCCTCTGCTCTTCTTGAGGTTTTATACTTAATTTAAACTTAAAAATCAAATAATCTCAATCCTTCTATCCTTCCAGCCCTTACAATTGGACTCAATGATCTTTAAGGTCTTTTCTAACCAAAACAATTCTATGTTTCTGTGATTCCAAAGCACACTCCGTCCTTGCCTTCCTGTCCTGGCCAGCAGCACAGCTATCCCCCAACAAGAAAATTCACCACCCCACCCATCTCACTGGAAACCACCTCTTTATTATTGTTTTGAGCTAATTAATTTGTTTCCAGCCACAAACAGAAAATTCAATAAATGCATTTAAATTCTGGTTTCTTCTGTTATCCTTCAACAACCACTAAGGCAGCATTGCCA
>NW_010353546.1:0-929 GCF_000700745.2 Antrostomus carolinensis | reverse complement strand
TGTGAGGTCACTAGAACATGGTAGGAACTTTCACTTATTTTACTCAGAAGAGATTAATAATAAACTTACTTCATGTCAGGAATGTTAGATATCTTTCACACTACTTTGAAAAGACTAGTTTATATTTATGAAACTGCTAATTATTAATCAACAAGCAAACAGCATATAACTACTCCATAGTCAATAACAATAAGCAATAAATCACAGCAGCAGTCAGGATAACAGAGCTGCTGAGGAAAGATGGTATTCGTGCTGAGAGGAACATATTTCCAGTGCCATCTTCTCAGGAGAAGTTCTGAAACAACATGAAGTGAACGATGAAAGGTGACACTGCTTATCAACTTGAGTTGAGTAATAGGGGATCATGGACAGAACCATGCTTTCAGAAAGTGCTGTAAGGTTTGTAGAAGCATTTGTAGAAGTGACACCATGCTCTGAAGCTTCCTGGAAGCAGAAGCACAGGGAACATGGCTGACAAAGCAATGCACTGAGCCTGACACTACAGACTTGTACTCTCTCTGTATGCCCATGTGTCCTGGACCACAATCCTCAACTCTTCCAACGTGTTGAGCCTGAGCTACCACATCAACCTTAAAGCCAGAGACTTTGGTTGTATTAGCCCAAGCATACCAGTATAGTAACACTGATACAGGCATCCAAAAAGACCTGTCCAGATAGCTGTATGTGAAGATGGGTGAATGCGTGTCAACATCTGCTATAAAAATATAGTGGTAGTATATTGACTAGAGAACTCTCTCTGTTGGCTTCGAGAAAGACCAGGGCCAGACACAGCTGACAGGCACAGACTGGAAGATCTGAACAGACACAGAAGTTACAGGTGTCCAACACAGAGAGAATACCCTGTTTCACACTAAGCATAAAGGACTTATGCTTAATTGTTGAGGGAGGCAATTCTCCTCCTGTACTCC
>NW_010353545.1:0-947 GCF_000700745.2 Antrostomus carolinensis | reverse complement strand
TTTTTGCATGTACCATCTTCACATAACATTGAAACTACCAGCTCAATTTTCAGTATTGAAAACACAGAGTAATTGTCATTTTGAATTCAGCCTCTTGGAGCAGACACAATGCTGTTGAGACACTAACACCACTCAGTACTAAGTCCTCTTCCTCAGTATTTCCAAGCTGGATTGTTAGATGTCCTAAACAGTTTAGGATGAATAATAAAAACAAAAAGGCATCAACAGATCAACTTGTCTCCTTAAATATCAGGGAGGAATGAATTTCCCTTAGTGCCTTCCACACCAGTCTGTTATCATGAAGGAGGGACTGCGCTGGCTTGCTAAAAAGAACAAGGTAGGGAGGGAAATGCAGCCTCTGATGAAGCTCCAGCTCCCTAAATGTATTTCCATATCAAGTTATTTGCAGTCTGTGTCTTGATCAGTGTAGATGCCCTTTGGAGAAGTTTTGCTCCAGATACCTCAGTTCAGTTTTGCTGCTGTTACTTAAAGGGTTCCAAAATGCTCTGGTCTCGTCCATGCCACAGGGAACCCAAAGTGCATTTGGGGAGCCAAACACATGATTCTGATATCTTTCTTTCTTATTCCAGTGATTTGAACTGTGTCCTGCAAATCCAAACCTGTGATGGACTTGGCAGAAAGCTCTTCTGATCAGTGGCAGAGGAAACACGAGTGACAGTGGCTCTGCGTGTCCAGCATGGCTACACTACAGGTACTGCAGGTACCACCCTCCAGCGCCTGGCGCGTTGCCGTCGTCTCGCCCTTGGCTGCTTTGGGAACACCGGAGCAGTGCGGGTGTCTGCTCAGGGCCGGTCTGGCCCCCCCAGCCTGTTACTGGGAGGCCTGGAGAGCATCCCGGTGTGCAGCACCGCGGCCCCACAGAGCGATGGTGAGGAGAGCACCAGGAGGTGCCGGGGCACGGCCGTCCCTGCCCGCTGCTGCGCCCG
>NW_010353544.1:0-945 GCF_000700745.2 Antrostomus carolinensis | reverse complement strand
AAAAAAAAAAAAAAAAGTTATTAAATTGGGATTTCTGAGGTCATTTTTGGGACTAAAGTGTACAAAAAGCCAAAGCAAACCAAACTAAAATATTTCAGCAGTTACTGTGAAGGATTAGATTGGAAGAAAAACAATAACTACTTTCATGCAAGGGAAGGAGAAACAGAACAGTGGTAGGAGGTACTACGAATCCATCAGGACTTTTGAAAGGACAGTAACAACCAAGGAAATGCATGAACAAGGTAAAAATGAATAAAGTATAAACAAGACACAGGGTTAAGGATGATTGGTGTGGACATGCTGAAATTAAACTGGAAAAGCTAAAGCCCAAAATTATTTACTAGAATGCAAAAGCTGAGAAGAAGACTGGCATCCTCACAGAGCAGATCTCAGTGCAGAAACAGCAGCCAGCCCAGAGTAGGAAAGGACTGAGATGGGAAAATAGGAGGTTTGATGTTGCAGGCAATGAGGATTTTCATCAGACTGTGAGGAAAGACATTGTCAAAGGAAATCAGAGTGTAATGACCTGGGAGACCTCTCAGAAATTCAGAGGATATGTTTCTTCTGTTTGACTCCTTTCACTTGTTATGCTACCTCTGCCTCCTTCTTGCCCCTTTATGTACCCAAACGTACCCACTGAAAAGACAGCAAGCATGTGCTCTGGCTAGCCTAGAGATTTAGTTTGTCTGACTGGTTATTACTAAGGAGGCCATATGTAGCAGCTGAGTTCTCCCTGCCTTGGTCTCTTTCCTCCAGCCAGACACAATTTTTCACAAAACCAGTGGCATGTTTGAGAGTTCTGCTTTTCTTTCAAACACAATTTAAATTGTTTTCCAGGCTTGGGGGTTGGGTGTCTGCCAGCTGATTTACATGAGCGTTGTCTCTTTAGGAAGCTAGGATAAAAAAGAATTGGGAAAATTATAGATCTTAGTCAGAAAAAAAAAA
>NW_010353543.1:0-936 GCF_000700745.2 Antrostomus carolinensis | reverse complement strand
AAAAAAAAAATAGAAGTCAGTTTATGGTTCAACAGAGTTGAGAGCAAAGCATGTGTAAGAAATTTCCGTCTTTCACTTCTCTCAGAATTCCTGCAATTGAGATTGACCCAGAGGGTTGATCTTGCATACATAGCTAGAGGCAGCCAATAACCACATAACGAATATTTTCAATCCTTTAAATTACAGCTTCACATTCTACCTATTGCAAAACATTTATTCTCCTTTCTCCTCACACAAATTCGATACCTCAGCCATAATGAAATAAATGGTTAAATATTAGAAACAGGAGTTTCACTTCTCATGCTGCATGCGGTAGCACAGATGCACAGACATGCACAATGCAATACATATATTGTAGAGCACATTAAGTCACCATATCTGTCTTTGCAAGTACCATATCTGTGCATGTACTGGTAACAAGTGATAGATGAGCAGTGGCTCAAAACCAGAGGCATATCCTCTGCTTGCGTTTTGACCCTTAGCTCCTAAAGCCACCCTGCCTCACATCAAAGAGAACATATCAAATTACTTTGTGTCACTGAGATTCAAAGTATACAGTAGGTCATCTTATACCTCTGAGGAGCTTTATACTAAATTTTTCAGTTGAAAGCAAATAGATTTACCATTTGTGGAGATGCTGAAAAGAGCCAGTAAGGTCTGATGAGCTCCATGTGCTGGTCATTCCCAACAGGCTTAGCTGGTCTATTTGCATGAATTAGTGAAGGAGAACAGAGAAGAACTTTTTAAAATCAGCTGCTTCTCTTAGCTGCTCAATTCTGTGGGTACGTAAAATACATTTGCATCTTGGGGTAATAAAAGTGTTCAAAATTAACTGTATTATATAACCAATATGGAGAATTTTATTTGTAAAAGAATGGAGACAAACTTTCTTTGAACCCAGCTGTTGAGGAGAAAGGCTCCAGAAAAAAAAAAAAA
>NW_010353542.1:0-946 GCF_000700745.2 Antrostomus carolinensis | reverse complement strand
CTAAAAATACGTGGTAGGTTGGGGGGGGGTAGAAATCTTAAATTTTCTTACTACTTTTAATGGGTATAAGGGACCGCGCTACTGCCTGAAAGCAGAGGTCGCACAAATAAAAACCTAGCCCTGACCTTTCAAAAATTGCTCACCGTTGCTTGAAATCTCGAGCTTTATTGACAAAGATGACTTTTGATCGATTGTAAAATTGGTAGCTAACATGCAGCAGCCCTCACAGACTGCAAGCTGCAGCGCCGGCCCATTGCTATTCCGGAGGGGTTGAAGGTCAGCCGAGAGCCATCAATGCTGTATTGATCAGCGGAGCTGAAAAATGCCCGTGTTTACAGCTCCTCGCACTGCGGGGCTGTGGCCCCAGCCTCCGGCAGGCTCTGCCACCTCAGCACACGCCGCGGAGCATGCCGTCCTCCCAGCAAAAGTGACATCACTTCACTCAGCTCAGCTGTTTCTGCAGTTTTCTATAAATAGCTAGATAAAAAATTGAAGGCTGCTTTTGGAGAATTTAGTCAGCAGATGAGACAGGCTGGTTTGGTTTGGTTTGTTGTTGTTGATTTTTTTTGTTGTTGTTTTTGGTTTTTACCCTACCAATATTGTGCTGCAAATTCTTCCTCCTAGTATTTGGAGCTTGACCCCAAATAACCAGAGATTGTGAATGGTATACATGGCTGCATTCAGGATTGTCCTGGGATGGATATTTCATTCATTGTTCAACACTTCTGTAGCTGTTAAAATGTGGTCAGATAGGAGTGAGGGATGGAGGGAGGAGAAAGGTTCGGCATTGATGTACACGATGTGCAGGCCTGGCATTATGCTGATGCAGCATGTTTGCTGAGCTCAGTATCACCCTTATCTGCAGAAACCCCCACGTGCCAGGCTACTGGGTGCCCCCCTGAATTAAACACAACATGTGCTGGAGTCAGAGTTACACCAGGGCTCT
>NW_010353541.1:0-946 GCF_000700745.2 Antrostomus carolinensis | reverse complement strand
GTGATCCCGGAGCAGAGACAGTCCCCAAACTCAAACCATGATCCCAGGAGAGCGAGCCCAAACAAGCCCCGAGGGAATACCCAGCTTTCTGCTCATGGAACCAGCAGCTTCACAAACTTGATGGAGAAGGTGTCAATTATGAGGAAAATTGAAGGGAAAAATAAAAGCCTGTAGAGTGGGAAATCAGCAGTTCTGTGAGCAGAGCTTGCAACAGGGCAGAACAGCTAATATTGTAGAGTCAAGAAAATATAACTTTGGCTGAGAGCCTGTCCTGTAAGTTGGCAACTTGAAAACAGCAATTGGAAGCAAAATGACAATATAGGTGAAGAGGAAGAAAGTGATAGATACTAATCAATATGCAGCAATCGCCACAATGAGCTGTGAAGCAGAGATGTTGATAGAGGAGGGTAAGCAGAGGACAATCCATGCCTCACAAAGCCACATCCAGCAAGAAGTTGTTCACTAAATATATTAGAAACAAAACAAACATTAATGATGTCACAGGTTCATTTAATAGACGTAGAGAAGCATAAAAACATTTTGATCAGGAGTAACCTCGAGTGTTTCTAGTTCAGCTTACTGCTTGGAGCAGGATTGATGTCAGAGCAACACCGCCTTGCTCAGGGATCGCCCAGTTGGATGTTGAAAATCTCCGAGCACGGAGGAGTCACGGCGTTTCTGGATGAAGAGGAACATTGCTAGTGACAAGGCCCTCAGCCTGTCTCTCTTCTGCCTTTAGAGAGGATGAGAAAGTAAGACATGAGGATGATGAAATACTCTCTGGTCTACTAATGACTGAGAGGATCTCAGGTGGCTTCTGAGGAGTTTCCAAATCAGCAGATCAACATGATCTGCACCTGAGGGCCCCGGAGCAGCGTGCTGAGCTTAGCTGAGCTGCCTTCACTCAGGACCTTAGACCTAAAGGAAAACTGTTTGAGGATATTGT
>NW_010353540.1:0-945 GCF_000700745.2 Antrostomus carolinensis | reverse complement strand
CCCCCCCAATTAAATGAGTTTTGCTCAATGGTTTCTACTGGTTTCTACCAGGAGGGTGGAAATTCTCCAGTGGGAAACTAAACCTCTCCCATTCCATACTGGGAAACACCTCAAGCTCCATTCAAACATCACTTGGCTCATGGGATTGAGGGTTAAACCCCATCTCCAAGCTGGTTTTATCTCTTGGTTCATGAGGTGAAGCCACCACCACGTGTTGGTGGTGGTGGTGACAGTGGTGACGACGCGGTGACAATGTTCCACCGAAGCCAATGACCACGTGGGGGGGTGTTGAGGATGGTGATGGTGGTAAAGGGCAGCTCTTTGCACGGTGATTTACACCAGGATGGAGGGAATTGTGGATATTGTCACCAGAACGTGGCCACCACCCATCCCAAGGGAAGGGACGAGCCCGTCACACCCCACCACGAGGTGTAACCACGCTGGAAGAGGCTCCCCCACCATGGATATCCACGTTGTTGACCACATCCATCCTCCCACTCATTAATTAACCACTTGGTAACGTTAATTAAGGCCATGGGGTGGTTGACACTCACCTTCTCCATGAGCTGGCGGAGCTGGTGGCTGCGGAGGTCGCGGGAGCAGGTGCCCTGGACGGGGATGACGGCGGTGCAGAGACATTTGCCATCAGGAGCTTGTGCCGAGGTGTAAACCTGCCAACCCTCGTCTGGGCTCTGGAAAAGGGTCTGGGGGAGACACAGAAGTCAGCACCCTGAAGATGCTGGAGCTGCTCATCTGGCTGTGCCAGGACCCCCTGGGCTGCAGCCAGGGCAGGACACCAGAGTGTCCTTCTCTCTTGTCATCGTCTGGTTGGGGACAAGCCATGAAGGGAGCAAAGCTCCAGCACTGGGATGAGCCCAGCAAATCCTTCCTGAACCTTCTCTGGCCATGTGTGGTGCTGGCAAAGAACATCACCAGCAAAGCCCA
>NW_010353539.1:0-942 GCF_000700745.2 Antrostomus carolinensis | reverse complement strand
TTATGTGCAGTGGATTGTTTACCATCATTTGAAATATTTCATCTGAAACCAAAAAACTCTGCAGATAACACTTAAGTCTTAAAATTTCAGAGAAGCATATATTGGTGAAATCAGAGTTACATAAAGGAAGCCTCTTTGCATAACTCATAGTACTTTTATAAGCTAATTAATTTTGGATTATATGAGCAGAGTTGCAGTTTGGGTTTTCAGTTAATTTCCATTTATTTGATTAATTGAAATAAACAGACGTATACCTGTAAAATTAGAAAGGAGAAATTTTTCGCCAGGAAAAGTATGCTTGTATGCTGAAACTTTAAACTCAATACTCCAACTGTTGTACTAAGCCATAAATTCTGTTAAGGCAGTAAAATCGGACATTCGAGGGAGAAACAGCATCTCACCTTGTTGTCACAGACATTCTGCAATTGGTGCAGGAGCAACACTGGCTTTTTCTGAGCAGTATTTCTGATTATTCTGCTTATTTCCATCTGTTGTATCTGATTACTCTAAAGCTTTGGATATTATGGGTGAACATTTCTTGGTTTTGATAAGTCCCAGCATGGTTGATTTCTAGTAAATGCATCTCTCGAATTCAGGATTTTGAATTTGGCAACCACCCCATTGCTCTAACTGCAATATGAACTCCAACAAAGAAATAGGTCAGTGTGGCTCTACGGAAGAAGAAATTTAAGGAAAAAGGTACTACAGAGATATACCTGAGACACATGTAAAGGTGAATAAAGAGGATTTGCTTCCTTAAGAAACTAGAAATTACAAATTTTGATTTTCAATACAATTCTCAGTGATATCTGTCCTAATAGACTAAGTTGCAAATTTCCAAGTATTCTGTAACCAATGCTAGAAAGTCAGTGTTTTTCTCTTCACTTAAAGACATCCAAAAGCTAGTTTCAACTAGATCACTATAGTTAAATCCAAACAAAA
>NW_010353538.1:0-945 GCF_000700745.2 Antrostomus carolinensis | reverse complement strand
GGTTATTGGCCTCTGTGCTGCCAACGCATGTTGCCGCTTCGTGTTATCCTCATAAATAAAAAACAAAATAACTGATCATATTTTCACCACTAACATAAGCTTTCTCTTACAGAGAGCCAAGCCTAAACAACAAATAGGTGAAGATTTTGTCTTGGTGCGCAGACGGAAAGAAAAGGAACTCAGTAAACATGTTAATTTCTTAAAACTCTTCAACCAGTATCGCAACGTCGATGAGTGGCACAAACGCAGTGAACAAAAATGGCTGCACAGCGCTGTGCAGAGAAAGGTGGATGCGACGATGCAGGAATATCTGGCAGAGACTGATGAGAGAAGAGAGAGGTAGCAAACAAGTAGCAAATAATATCTGCCCTACTGTTTTCAACTTAATTGTGTGCTTAGGAGAACGATGAAGCTTAGGAGAATGAGCTCAGCAGAGCTCAGCTTTGTTCGTTACACTGTGCATTGTGGCACAGTATTTATAATTCATTGTAACAGAAAGTGTAGGCTCGCTTACTTGTCGGTCAAGTAGCAGCATAGAGCAAACTGTAGTTATTGGGTTGTTGTTACTAGTACAAGACACTGAGCCACTCACCAGAAATACATATTCAAACACAGTAACTAGCACAGTTTAGGTGGCGTTTAGAGCCTTGTCTGTCAAATGCAGTGATAAAAGTAGTAAGGTATCACTTTCATTGCTTGAGAAAGACTTTTTAAAGAGAACAAAGAGGAAAAAAAATAATCAGAAACTCTAATCAAGGATTTTGTTACCACCTCATTAAGTTACTGTTTAGGTTCTACAAGTAATACTTTACAGCACAGGCAGTTGAAAAAAAAAAAGTAAATTTTTCAGAAGTCTTTCAAAAATACTAAAGGTGAGGCATATTGTAAAGAACTAATGTGTTGTCTTGTAAAGAACAGAACTGTGCTGATCTTAGAAAAAAAAAA
>NW_010353537.1:0-945 GCF_000700745.2 Antrostomus carolinensis | reverse complement strand
CGCGCAGCCGTCGGGCCTGTGTGCGCGGGGCGCCTCCGCTGAGGGGATGGAGCGGGCGGCCCCGGCCCGGCGCTGCAGCCCTTGGTCTAAAAACACACCCAGTGCGTCTTTGTCCCGTGTTATCTTAACGTCATCCTGTCCTCTGTCCGTGTAGGGCACTAATAAGGATTTATTAGACGTGCTGAAGTGTGTGGGGTTTTTACTTTTACAGGGTGGAAAAATACAGACCCATGCAATTATGTGAAATAGTTGGAAATGAAGATACAGTCAGCAGGCTGGAGGTGTGTGGCTGTCGCTTTATCACGGGTTAGCTCAAAAAATACCGTTCTGCATAAATCCACAGACCAGTAAAAATCACTTTTATATTTTTACATCCATAGTTGAGTATGTTCAAAAAGAACCTTTCCCATTTTTTCAAGAAAATACATTTAAAGAAAATACATTTTTTTAAGAAAATATATTTACATTATTTAGGACCTGTTTGAGTGGTGTTCTAAGGAAATACACCTTCTTGAATTGAGATATTGTTCTAAGTTGGCCCTTGTTTTAATATAATTTAGAAAATCTGTAGCTGCTACAATAACATTTTTTCAGTGAATAAATATAATTTATATAACAATAGAATCATAAATACAATGTTTTTTTCTGGAAGAAAAATATTTTCCTTGACAAATTAGTTTGTAAACACAGTATTTGTTCACAGAAAGCTTACACTAGCAAACACAGAACAGATGCAGAGGAAAGGCACTGTGGGATTAAGTGCTTTTATTTTTATTTAAGTTTTTCCATATTATTCTAGAGACTGACTTTTAATGGCTCAATTAAAAGAAGAAAATACAAAGCAGCAAGGTCCAAAAAATGAAAGCAGGAGGGAAGAAAAGAATGGTTAGCTCTGTTTCTCATGCTTAAAATAGAGTAGAATTGGAAACTATTTGTTCCATTTCC
>NW_010353536.1:0-944 GCF_000700745.2 Antrostomus carolinensis | reverse complement strand
CCTCTCCCTCTTCCTCTCCCTCTCCTTCTCCTTCTTCTCCTGTTAGCTTAATCACAGATATTGATATAACTGTAGAAGTCACAATGTGCTTCAGAAAATTATTGTAACTTTTATTTTCTCTCTTTTGTTAATATTTCATCATTGTTCTTACTAAATCAATAACCTTAAATCTAAAGAGGAAATTATATCTAGAAACACTGTATTAAATACTCAGGATGATGTCTGAATAACAATAAGACTTTGATTAGCTATAAGTGTTACTGTACCAAAGTTCTGGTTTCAGTTTTCAAAATACTGTTTTTCATGTACTTTTGTGTTTGCTTGTATGCATGTAAAACACATACTGTACTTTGCAATCAAGAGAATAAAGGAAAATCAAAGAAATGCCCACCTTAGTGTGGTTAAAAAAATACTACAAATATCACCCACTGAATTTCTGATTGACAGTTTTTGAAACTAAGATTGACAACATGTAGGATGTAATGAGTGGGAAGACGGCTGGAGTGTTCAGCTTATAAAAGAGAGGTCTGCCTTCACAATGGCACTAGAAGTTGTTACAGTCATCTGTTAGTGCTTTTGCAGAAGAATATGATAAAGAGTGTCTGTGTAAAATACTCCCAAATGATGTAAATATCTGCTTTTTAAAAATATGATTTGTATTTATGGATCCCCACATTCTCATGTTTACTTTCTTGGGTCAATGCTGTACTACTAATATGTTTCATAAGAAATTAATAGACAGATAGCAGGCGAAAGATAGATAGTAATGGCCAGTGAATGGACAGCAACTTGAGATTATGTTCACACTACTAAGTAAAAAATAGTAAAGGAATGAGAGTTTCTGACAACTGAGAGTCTCAGTTTCTGAGATCAAGTGAAAAGGATTAGCTCATTTCCATACTGGTTAGACATAGTGTTGCCGAAAAACTCGGAATAAAGAACTT
>NW_010353535.1:0-943 GCF_000700745.2 Antrostomus carolinensis | reverse complement strand
GAATAAATGCTCACTCTGAAGGATTTTGCAATATTAAAATAATCTTAAGGGGATCATCTTGAGGTTATTAGCTACCGTTTATAGTCTGTGTTGTACCTGTTTGTAAAATTAATTTCTGTTATCAACTGAAATATTTGAAAATGTTGATATAAGGAGATGACTTTTCTGACAACATGGTGTTATGTAAGCATTAATTAATTTATTAACCCTAGTAACTTTCTTGAGAAACAGGGAAGTATTTCAGCATTGTTTTTACAGGTGGGGAAACTTAAGGCTCAGATGTATAGATTTAGATCTACATATTCTAGTCTGCTAACTAGGCATTTGGCCCTGCTCGCTTTCACTCAAGTCTTTTTCTTACCTGAATTCCTGGTCATGGATCAACTGTGTCCTGCACAGCTCCTGGCACCTCGTTGATTGCTTCCTATGAGCAAGCCCATGCTGGGAGGGAGCGTAGCTGTGAGGGTGGGTCATTGTGGAAAAGGGCTGAGGAAGATGAGTGAACAACTGTCTTGCTTCAGACTGTAAGAAAGATGTGTGGAGCTCCCATTTTGAACATGGGAATCAGGAAAGGAGAGCGGCTGCACGGGAGGGAGCAGGCCAAGGCTCTGTGCTTCACTCACATGCATTCAGATTGGACAAGCAAAGACAATAAACTAATATTGGGAATACAGACTAGAGTTGCAAAATCATGGGCCCAATGTAATAATTTATTGGCTCCAGGAAAAGGAGACTGTTGTAATTATCGTGGACAACAAGGTCATTGGAAACAGGGTGCAATCTTTCTCTGCTCTACGGGGTGCCCTAAATGTAACTATTATATTTTTAGATATTTACCCTTGATCTGGATTTCCACTGGGCTGTGGGGTTACAGTGACAATGGGGAGGGATTGAGGATGCTTGTGAGAAGGGAAAGCAGGCAGGTTTCAACCATTTCTGGGCT
>NW_010353534.1:0-939 GCF_000700745.2 Antrostomus carolinensis | reverse complement strand
CCCCTTTCCCAGCCCCAAATCGCTGCCAAGTCCCCGCTGTGGTCCCCCAGCCCTGAGCTGCTGCTCTCCTGAGGCTCCTGCCTGGCTTCTGCCACCTCAGATGTCTTTTAGTTGAAGGTAAATGTCTGACAACATGCTCATCTCATGCACCAAAGGAAATCTGGGCTGGGGCTGACCATCCGAAGAGCAACCCTGCTGTCACAGCGGGGAAGACGCTGCCTTGCCTGGAGCCCAGCGACTCACCGACAAGCACCCAAGTCAGATGCTGGGACCAAACCCCATCACACCCACACGGTGCTGGGCTCCCTCAGCTCCACTGGGATCCCAGAAGGAGTTTGGGAGAGCCCTTGCAGCTGACAGCGTGCCCTCAGAGCTTCACAGGCAGAGCAGGGGCACCCGGGATAGAGGGAAGGGACGGGCCAAGGAAACCAGCTCCTTGCATTTGATGCCAAATAGAGATCCCCTGCCTTCAAATAATGGAGGAATTTTATTCCCTGCCAAAACGCTGCGTCCTTCCTTCTCCACACGAGCCTCCTGTGCACTGATCTGTTGGCTTTGAACCACAAGGACCTGCCTTTGAATCCAACAGCTCGCAGGCTTGCTGTTTTAAGGATACTTGGCCCTCTAAACCCCCCAAGCTGGTGGGCTTGTACTGGGGCAGCATCCATCCCGAGAACCATGGCCAGACCTGCCCTTGTCTCAACCCTCCTGAAGGGAAAAGAGAGGAAGAGCCCTCCCAAAACCCCAGGGCAACATGGAGCCATCCCTCTCCCCATCTCCACTTCTTGCTTTCGTGCTGCTGAAAGCCAAGAGGCAGCCAGACACAAATTGCATCCCTGGACCCGTTGTGGGCACCACAGCTCCACAGGAGCACAGATGAGTTGTTCTCCATCATGGGGCAGCTTTGGTGCTGCCAAAGTCCCTTCACCAGCTTCCAGC
>NW_010353533.1:0-944 GCF_000700745.2 Antrostomus carolinensis | reverse complement strand
TACAGCTTCCGATGGATCCTTCCTCCTGCATTCCTGTCGGAAGATAAGGCAGGAAACATGTTCTCTGGTTCCGTGCTGGTGTTCCCTGTGCTGGACTCTCTGGGGATGCCAGTGAATGGTCAGATTGGGTCCAGCCAGTAATCTATCCCGCCTGTTTGCTTTATCACAGTAGCCAAAAGCACCTGCAGACCCAAAAGTCACGAGGAGAGAAGGATTCATTTGCATTGTTATTACTAAGGCTTCTGGCTTGTTTTTGTTTCATGATTGAATTTGTTTTTCTAGGAAGAATCTTTGCTGTTATGAGTCACTCTGGCTTAAAAGAAGAATTTTGTTTTCAGCTGCCTTTTGCCTTAAAAGGTGATGTTGCTTCTGGTATTTGTCAAGTTTAGGAAAAAAAAATAAAATCTAAAAATCATCAAGCAGCTCTCTCTTCTCAACAAACATTTGATATCTACTTCCTTAGTTCTTTGTTTTAGAAAAACCAAAATAAAGCCATGTTTGGAGAATGCATCGCTGATTGTCCTTTGGGCCTGCTTGATTTATGTGGCAGTGAAATGTCAGAAGCACATAACAGAGATGTAGCCTGCTTTCTGTTCTGCTGCATGTCTAGAATTTCTACACCATCTGGAAATTAGTGACATGAAGCACCTGAAATAATAAGATTAAAAAAGAGCAACAAAAACTAGGAGTTACTCTGTGGCAAGGCAGGCACAGTTGGTCTGCAGACCAAATGCCTTTCAAGTGGGTGGATAAACTGCAGTCTCGGCTGTGTGGTCAGGAAGGTCAGTCCTGTCACAGGGGTTGGTTTTTAACCCAAAGTGATTTACAGTGGGGCTAATTGCACTGTGCTGAGCTCAGATCTGTCTGTGGTTCAAACTTCGTGTGAAGGAGATGGATACACCAGCAAAAATCTTGTGGCACTTGCAGCCCAGAGGCCAATAACC
>NW_010353532.1:0-944 GCF_000700745.2 Antrostomus carolinensis | reverse complement strand
AATGCTAAGTGACCAAACAAGTCAGGAAATAAAGTTAACTCTCACTGAGTGCTCATACTCATGTCATTATTGCCTTAAATACAGCGGCCATCACCTGCTGAAAAGTGATTAATCTTTTTCTTTTATTTTAAACAACTGCACAAAGGACTACTTTAATATTACATATCTATCAGTTCATAGCTATTATTTGCAGTGTTAAGTGCATATCCAGCTACTTGTCATTAATTTAACCAATCTTTAAAAAGGAGGCTTTTTTAATGCAGAAACCACAAAACTAAACTGAGAAATTCAGACCCCAATTCTTACTTACATCAATAGAGCAGCCCACCATTGAGCATCTTTTCAGAGCTTTATCTAGGATTTCATAGAAATTGTCAGGAGCCTTTTTAACCTCATACATTTCTCCTACACCTCCAGTGAAATCCTCCATGGCTTCTATTGTACTGCCTCCTTTCAGAGCCTCGTAGCTGCCGTTCAGCCTGGAAAACACATGCTGATTATGAGACATGCTTTCAAAACTTTGAAGATAGCCATGTTTGAGAGCTTTCTCACATGGGTGTAAAATTGCAGCAAGGGCACTGAAGTCAAGGACCCCAGAATGTACCCAGGATATATGGGAGGAGTATTGGGATCATTCTGCTTTCCTTGTTAATTGCATTTTTAATTAATTCATTTATCCATATTCTTAAAGCCTGGGGCTTTTTTCTTTAGTGCAAGTTGTCAGGTTGGCAAGGACATAGAGTTAGCCAGAACCATCAATTTAGGTTTCAGCAGAGACACAAATGCAGGATTCAGGCTTTGATCAATCTCTCTTGCTGTCAGCTAGGGTTGTATCTAATGACATGCTGGAAGCTGGACCAGCTCACAAGAGATAGATATGCTGTCTTTAGATCAGGGCAACAGCAAATGCCAAAACACACCACTACCACAAAAAAAAAAAAAAA
>NW_010353531.1:0-938 GCF_000700745.2 Antrostomus carolinensis | reverse complement strand
AAAAAAAAAAAATGCACTAATGTATGCATATTTGTTTATATCATATAGCACTTCAAAATGAATTCATGCTAGGCAGAAGTCTTCACATTTACCTACTTAATTCTTGAATTATAACATTTAAATCTAGGAATCTTTTCAAATGTAGTGAACATTTCAAGCAGATCTTTTTGTTTGTTTTGCTTTAAAATGATGGGAATCTTTTCATTCTTCACTGAGCCATGTTAGCAAATATATATTATTAAAGACACAAGAAATGTAGAACCATCTTATTTCAAAGGATCTGGAACACAATTTGCCTAATAACATGAAGTAACCTATACACAGTAACTTGCATGGTGCTTTTAACTGTACAACAAAGATGTTAAAAGTATTAGCAATTCCTCTTATTATGTGAGGACTTAACTTTGTGAATTGCCTTTCTTGTCTTTTAAAAACCTACAGAATAAAGCCTTGTGTCAAAATTTTACAACACAAATTTTTGAGCTGCAGAGTGCAATTTATTGATTTTGCAACTGAATTATTCTAGTCACTCATTGATAGTGGAATTATGCAGATTCAAAAAAGCTGAAACCAATACAACATTCTAAAAGAAAAGTGTCAGATATTCAAAACTGAGTTGTTTAGTGAAATGATAATCTTACATGCATGCGAAAAAATCAGTAGTGTCTCAAATGTGAAATAACAAACTATTGATAAACATAAGACCAGATTCATGGCTTGGAACAAAGCTAATATCTAATCAATAACAGCATTTAATTTTCAAAACTTCCACTAATCTGGAAATCAAAAAGAGCTTATGAAACTTGGAAAATTATACCTAGAGACAGTGTAATCCATGTCACCTATATTTTAAAAATGATGGTGTATTGGGTTTGGGGCCGGGGGTGGGGGTGTGCGGGGAGTGTTTTGGTAGTGAGGGAAGGACCACCTTGTGAGAG
>NW_010353530.1:0-939 GCF_000700745.2 Antrostomus carolinensis | reverse complement strand
TTTTTTTTTGCACAGGTATTTGTATCAGCTGCTAAGCAGAAACCACAGGAGGGCAGGAAGTTAGGATTCTTTTCAACTTGATCTTATGGTTACTTAAAATCAGCTACCACTGCTTTAGGCTCAGGTTCTGGAAACTGAGTCATATCTGATATGCTGGAAAATTAAGAAAGCTGTTGATCTTCCCAGCTAATTGCACTAGTTACGGCTCTCCCACATAATTTTACTCTGTTAATCTCCAACTAGATGTTTCTTATTCTATCAGAAGTCGGCATTTCATTGTAGATTTTGAGTGCTGACACATAATATTGACAAGAAACCCAAAGCTATATCCCATAACAGTATTTAAAGCAAATTGAGTACCTCTCTGTCCTGTTTTCATATATCATTAGATCATCTTTCAGGAGTCTACCATGAAGGGAAGGAAAAGAGATAGTATTATATATAGTCTTAAGGCACAGATTTTCAGAGAAAAATACATTTAGATGGAAAAGAGGGAAATACAATGAGATGGAGTTAGATGAAACAGTGTTACATAATTTTAGAAAGCTCATCTGTGGGGGTTAATACTGAAGGTGCAAGTATACAAAAAGAGAAAGAAAAGGTAGGTATGATAAACTAGCAATCCTGAAGAAATGTTAATAACAAAGGAAAAGAATGCCTGCAACTATACATATGCCATATTCATTTAGCTATAGCTTGAGGTAACACAGCCTCATTTTTTAATCAATTTTGTTGGTTAATTATGCCTAAGTGACTGCCCAAGTACTATGAAAGTAACGCAGGTGCAAGTATAACCCACTTACTAATCATCCTTTACTCTGATACTGTCATGTCTTAATTTAAAATTCTGGATACAGGAAAAAAAAGAACAAACAAATAACCTCTCTCTAAAATAGATCTACCTTATTTGTGGCTGCTAAACTTTTATAATCGTGGAGT
>NW_010353529.1:0-939 GCF_000700745.2 Antrostomus carolinensis | reverse complement strand
TTCATCTTCTTTGCATCCCAATGCTGTGTACCTTTCAGACTCTGGCCTGAACCTGTGATTGCCAGGTGATATGACTCCTGTTTACTCAGTGATCAGTTAGACTTCAGATGATTAGTTGAGCAGACCCCTCTCTCCTTTGCTCTTGGTGAATACTGAACAGTGCCCAGAGGAGCTAGTGCCTTCCATATGCTCCCATCCTTGGCTGACTTTCTTGACAACCACAACACTTCTTAGCCTCTCTGTGCAAGGGGAAAGCTCTATTTGAATCATCTTTCACCTCACAAGCCACAAAACATAATGTGTCCATAACATTAATTACAGCATTTAGTGCACAATTAAATGTATGTAAATAAAAGTAATTATAATAATCATTGCTACTGTGGTGCAATTATATTATTAATCACACCCTCTCAAAATAATGATCACCCTGACTTGCATTTCTGGTATCAGCTGTGTCTTTATATACTTTCCCCCCAACCTCAGAGGGAAAAAGTACAAGAAAGTTCCTCTCTCACACACAGCATTCTATCACCTTCCAGCAACCTAAACAAATTATCCTGTTCTGACCTGCTAGTACAGATTTACTAATCTTGTTAGGTTTAGTTGTTCAGGAGACAAGTAAAGTAGACAGGGTTGAGGATATAGCAGAATTTGTGGCTCATGGAGAGCCTTCCAGTATCTAGCTATGGATTAAATTTCCTACCAATACCAGTATTTTCAAATTTCTCGTAAACTGCAAACTGGGATGCAGTTTCACTTAGAAGACCTAAAAGGATAATGTTTCTGAAACAGAGCATATTCCCTGAGCCCTCTAGGCTGGGAACTTTGCAGGTATTTCACACCCACACAGGCCAAGCAATTACTAGTCAAATGTGGTTATAGCTCCAGTTGTTGCTCTACAGCTATGGTAGTACCTGTGTTTGTGTCTAAATCAGAAGG
>NW_010353528.1:0-939 GCF_000700745.2 Antrostomus carolinensis | reverse complement strand
GGAAAGATTGCAGAGCCAGGAATTAAGAATCAGGTCACAGGAAGAATAACAGTGAAATTAGCAGAATTATGGCTAAAAATATCTCCTTAGAAACTAAAATACTAGAGCTATGGTCTCAAGCTTTAATGTTTCTACAGATAGTTGTAAGAAAGTATTTCTACAGTTTGGTAACTTCATATTTTATGTTATAAAATGTGTGTTCACCATGTTCCTTGAAGGTTACTATTTTCAGAAGATGATGGCACATGTTGTACAAGGACCACCCTGAGCAGCAAGCAATAGCTGGCAGCAGGTGAGGCTCATGCTTAGTAAAGCCATCTGTTCCTGTAACCTGCATCAGCACTTACCAAGCAGCATCCTTCTGACTGCAGGCAAAAGCGTGTGAGGTTCAACCCTTCACCAGCACATCTCTCCATGGAGTCGCTGTGAATGCTTTACCACCCACTTGCTTAATGATATCAGATTGCTCTTCCAAACTCACCAATGTTTCATTGTTCTTTTGGTTCTCTGAAGGATGAAAACAAACTAAAGGTGTTTTAGTTCAGGAAGGAAACACATGTTGTTGAAAAGCTGATACAACTTCACTGAAATCAGTTCATTTACTGATAATGGTGTGAACTGGTTACTCAAAAAGTAACTTTCATTGAGGATTCATTTCAGAAAGAGAGCTGCAGAATACAAATGAGGTGGTGAAAAAGGATAATAAACATTTGTGCTGTCTCTGATATCAGAGTGATGTAAGAGATCATACCTACATGTCAAGTCATACCTTGGAAAATATGAGCTTCTGACCTGCTTCCATCTATTACTCACCAGTAACAACAATTGTGTATGACAGTCATAAATGTCTTAATTGAAACAAATTACTTAGACTCAGGAATGTTTGAAGAACCCATGTTAACCAGTTATCAAGATCATTCAAGATAAAAGGAGTCCTGT
>NW_010353527.1:0-935 GCF_000700745.2 Antrostomus carolinensis | reverse complement strand
CAGCTTTCTTGTAGCCCCTTCAGGTACTGCACTTGAACACGGTATGAAAAGAGTTCAGATCCTTTAACTGGCGCTTGTTCCAAACTATCACAGAAACTCTTTTGTTTCTCAGTAGAAATAGCTCCAAAGCCAAATTCCTACCTGTCTCTTTCAGGGTGTGTCTTTGCCACATCACAAAATATGGTTTTACTCAAGGTAAATCTATCCCAAAGCTTCAAGGGTGGCTTCTGAAGAGACGTGCTGAGGTGCTGAGGAGAAGGGGAACCTGCTTTCTAATTTTTTTTTCCTCATTTAACTTCTTTCACCAAAGATTTGTGTTTGATGAATCTGTCTTCCAGAGACTGGGAAGTCTGGGGGGGTTGTGACTCCACTTCCCCATGTATTTAACAAAGCTTGTGGGATTTTGAAAGCCGAGCCTCACCATTTGCTGGAGCTCCAGATGAGGGAGGAGAAGGAAAAGAGCTTCTTATCTCCTCATTCAGCCCTTATCTGAGCCTGCCAGCTGGGGCGGCTGCAAGGGGGAGGACAACGTCTGCAGGGAAGCAAGCACAAAGCTTACATGCACATAAGAGAAGAGGGAAACCTGCACCCAAAAGCACCTCTTATGTTATAAACTCCTCCAGATGTAGTGTTGAGGGGGTAAGAGAGCAGCAACTACGTGGCCTACAGCTGCAGAGTCAACACCAGCAAGTCCTGCAACTGCAGAAGCTCACCAACGTGTTTAAATGACGTATCAGCACCCCCACATGCACACACATCAACCAAAGTCAGTAGTGTTGTTTGCTGGAGCACGGCCTTGGAGGGTCAAGCCCAAGACAAACAGCACCTACCATACACTGTCTGGCAGGCTGGGAAACAACACAGACCGGCCTGTGCTCCGTCATCCTCAATAGGGCAGAACAGAGCACCCAGCGTCACCACATCCTCGTGGCTCT
>NW_010353526.1:0-938 GCF_000700745.2 Antrostomus carolinensis | reverse complement strand
GGTCCCTTCCAATCCCCATCATTCTGTGATGCTGTGATAATTTTCCAGTGGGCTGAATATATTAGTGATGAATGTGCTGTGAAACTAACTGTTTGTTTCCATGCTGGAAAAGTTTCATGACTCCAGCAATTGCTAGCCATTTAACCACACAGCATCCATCATTTTGTCAAAGTTTTAATGTTTTGTAGTGAACTACCTAGGAAAGAAAGGAGTAGAAAAGAATGACAAAACAGCCAAATTCTTTCATTCCATGCCAAAAAAACTGACTGAAGTTTATCTCTGTTTGCCCTTGGAACAATTAATGTGACATTTTCTCGAATGCCATGCTAAATTTGATTGTCAGTTATTGAAATGTATGTTTAAATCAGCAGTGATGCAACTCTTAAATGCTTTTTTCATTAATGTCATTGGATCCTTAACTCAACCTTTGACACATAACAGAATTAGAAAGCCTTTTGGACCATTTGGCTGAAGTTGTGCCCTCACTACGGTATCTCAGTTTGCTTGGAAACATGGCCTGCCCAAATGAACTGGTCTGCAAAGAAAAGGATGAAGATGACTACCAGAGGTACAGGTTAGTGTTTTGACCTATAGATATGATAAGGTTTATCAGTTTTGTTTTATTACTGGAAAAAATATTGAACTAAAACCAACTGAGAGTCTCAAACAAACTTCTAACTATTCTGAAAGCATTATGGCATATTCTGCCATGAAACATCTGGGAATTTGAGTAACACCATTTCAGCAAGATTTCTCTCAGGAACCCTTTCAATAAATATTTCAGTGATGTACATGTTTTCAGGTGTGTGCACAGGATTTCCTGAATGTGGGTGCTCATATGTGCCTACTTACAGCCTTTCCTTCTTTAAGGCCACAGTAAGGCAACATTTACATACAATGAGGATGACAATCAATAATAATAATAATAATAATAATAA
>NW_010353525.1:0-941 GCF_000700745.2 Antrostomus carolinensis | reverse complement strand
ATATATATATATATATATAAAATCTATAGTGGAACTGTACAACTGAAGAGGTGTATTTGTTTTACAAAAACACATTTTCTAATGTATTTAATTTAATATAGATGTAATCCTCTTTCTTAGTTGCCCCTGTGGATGCTTTCCTGCTATTCTTTTTGTTTTCATGCCTGGAACAAACTAAAGTCTCATGCCTATTTCTTCTTTCCTTTGGACTGAGAAAAGGAATCACTTTCTTTTAGAGGCAGATATTACATTTTAAAACATACATTTCCTTCAGTGAGTGCTTTAGGCAGAAAAGCTGAGCCTGCAGGATAAGAACCAGATGGAAAAAAAGTTTGGTAAGCTGTTCGTGCCTTAACATTCAGTAGATATTCTGACAATTTTTGATGAATTTGCACAGCTATAGGGAACAACATATATTATGATGTAAATGCCATCAATATGACATATGCTTAAAGTTCTGTGTATAAATAAATAAAACATATTGAAAAGCCTGCTGCTTACCCCAGCTGTTTATTCCTCACAGTGTATAAATGCCAGAGAAAAAGCAAAAATACCTCTTGCTTTTGCAGTGTTTTCATATTGAGTTTATGAGTCATAAAGTAATTAGTAATCTTAAATCAAGATTCCTAGCTGCATTCAGGTCAAGTCTCATGAGTGAATTTCTGCATCTCTGCTGAAAAAGATGCAGAACCTTTTACATCAAACTGACAGAAAATGACATCTTCTTTCAAGATTGCGTCCTGACTGAAAAAGGCATATTTTGCCAGGATCTTTTACAGAACTCTTGATAATTAATGGGTGAACTAATATAGCTATTTGATACCTCATCATGGCCAGTGGAAAAAGCTTCAGGTGACATCCATGAGATCTCCATTGGTTCTCAAAGTCAGTTTTCTTTGCAAGTGATTCAGTGACCAATAAAAGGAATAACTGAAATAGAA
>NW_010353524.1:0-926 GCF_000700745.2 Antrostomus carolinensis | reverse complement strand
TGGTTCTGTAATTCTAACGTTTTGCAAACTACACTAATATATAGTTTTTGATTACTGTCTAAAATGATCTGGTTATGTTTATTTCAGATGAACTTGCAAATTCATCAGAAACCAGATTGTCCTTGGAAGATCTCTTCAGAAAAGAGTTCATAGTTCATAATCCAGAAGCCAAATGGATTAATGGTAAGTGTATAATCTCTCATGTAATTTGAATATTGAATGATATCACTATCTAGGTACTGAGAAAGAATCAGTTAAAATTTCAAACTCTCTTGAAATTGGACAGGGTCCCGGTTCTCCTTGTAGTTTCAAATCATATCTTGTTTCATTAGTTTTCAAAGAAAATTTTAAAGCTCTGTCTAGTAGAAAACCATTAAAATTTTCTCTTTATGCTGCTGACTCAGTTGGAGGCAGTGATGTACAATTGTTTTTAAGAACTGGTTCTCGTTCATGGATTCACAAAACGATCAATTCAGAAAATTAAATTGTTCTATTAATACGTGAACTTTGGAATTTGAGAACTAGTTCTGACTCTTCACATCTGGAATCTGTTCTTAAATATTTCAATGTACTTGTACAGCTCCTAGTAATTTTCTGATGTCAACAAGTTGTATTTAATGTTCTACTTTATTAAATTATTTAGAAATAGTGTGCAGATTCCCAAAGAATTATGCAGTTTTAACGTAAAAGAAAACAAATTCAAACTCTTTTTTTCAACTCATTGAACTTCTTTTCTCTTGATGACATGGGTTGTTCACATTCTTTCTGTTTGCAAGAAAAGTGCAAGTATCACAATAGCGACCATCTGTTTTGTGTCATTATAGTGGATCTTTGTATTACTCCAGGTGTTATAAGCAAAGGAATAACAATAGACTTTGAGCAAAATAGAGTATTGTTAAGGAGTGCTCTATGGAAAGTAGGAGTTT
>NW_010353523.1:0-941 GCF_000700745.2 Antrostomus carolinensis | reverse complement strand
CTTGGCTGATGCTGTCTGGCTGAGTGAGAGAGAGACAGATCACCATTCTTGGCAAGCCAGGGCCTGATCCATCCACCTTTTTGCCTTTGTTTCATTCATTTTCCTTTTTTCCCCTTGAATTCCCTTCCTTCACCCAGCAGTCACTTTCTACATATCCTTTTCTTCCCCTCGCCCCCTCCTCAAGCTGATAACTCTGCACAAGATTTGCACAGGTCTTCTCATTTCTTTGCGGTCCAGCTGTCCCCCTTGCCTTCTCCAGGAGAGCTGCTCTGCACCGCACAGCCAGGCTGGCAGCTGCCAGAGCTCTGCCTTATTCCTGAGGTGCGCCCTGGTAGAGCCCGAGAGTGGAGCTGTAGGACACAAGCAGTCTCATACTGCTAGAGCTCTGGCAGGATAACATGATACTTGTCAAGAAGGATGTCTTCACATCTCTTGTTAACTCTGCAACGGATTTCCCTTCATCTCTTGTTTAAACAGGTTAAATGTTTCCCTGGTTTGCTCAGCAAACTAGCTCATAGGCTGCTGCTGGATTGGGCATGGTGTTATTAATTATTTGTATTAATTTAGCATCATGGAACACGAAGGCACCATTGTGCAGGAAACACTACACCCATAAACAAAAAAGGCAGCTTTCTCACCTAAAAAAACCCCCAACCAACCAAACAAAAAAAAAAACCCAAAAAAAGTATAAAACAGCAGACAGCTATATGGAGAGATCACATTAACTCCCTCTGAGCTGACTTGGCCTCTAAGTGGTAGGTGTGAGTTGTGGTTCTTAGGGTACAGAAGAGGTTGTTCCCTGTCTCTGGGGATGGCCATGGGCACCTTGTGAGTGGGTTGAGAATAGCCTAGACATTTCTAGCTGCAGATCTTGACTTTTCTTACATTTTCATTGTTTTTTGGCATCTCTCAAGGCTTGCAACAACCAGTTCTGTCCCCCC
>NW_010353522.1:0-940 GCF_000700745.2 Antrostomus carolinensis | reverse complement strand
GTCCCCATGTCCTGGTGTCCCCATGTCCTGGCTCCTGATATCCCTAACACCCAGTGTCCCTATGTCCCAAGATCCCCGAGTCCTGATGTCCCCATGTCCTGGGTCCCAATGTCCCTCATACCCAATGTCCCTCATACCCAATGTCCCAAATACCCAATGTCCCCATATCCTGGGTCCCAATGTCCCCGACACCCAGTGTCCCGATGTCCCCATGTCCTTGGTCCCAATATCCCTGACACCCAGTGTCCTGATGTCCCCATGTCCCAATGTCTCCATGTCCTGGTGCCCCCATGTCCTGGTGTCCCCATGCCCCAGGTCCCAATGTTCCTGACACCCAATGTTCCGATGTCCTGGTGCCCCCATGTCCTGGCTCCTGATATCCCTGACACCCAACAATGTCCCAGTGTCCCCCTGTCCCCAACACCTGGTGTCCCCGTGCTCTGAGGAGCCGTGAATGGGAAAAGGAGGGATGGGAAATGGAATTTTCCACGGCTGGAAGGAGGTGACTCGTGTCCTGCTGGTGACTGGGAACCCACTGGTGACTGGGAGCCCAGGAGCTCGTCCCCTGCCAGAACTCATCAAATAATTCAATTAATGAGAAAAAAAACCCCAGAACTTTAATATCCTGGTGAGAAGCAGGTGATTAGAGCAGAGCTGGTGGGTTTGGACAGGAGATCGGGGCATCACCGGGAGCACTGATGGGTACGGACCTGGAACCTTAAAGACATGGAATGATACTGGGGGGGGATGAGAGGAGAGTTAATTAACAGGAGTAATTAACCACGCTGGTTCAAAGGAGGGCACCTTAACATTGTGCTGTGAGAGAGTTCACCTTGTTATTGAGATCATGTTGGTTCTGTTGGACCTGGAGATGTTTGTTGTGCCCGGATCCTGGGTGAACCGTGGAACCATGGACTGGTTTGGGTGGGAAGGGACCTTA
>NW_010353521.1:0-935 GCF_000700745.2 Antrostomus carolinensis | reverse complement strand
TGCCCCAGGCATTCAGCTGCCCTGAGCACATTGTGCTGCCAGCTGCCACTCGGCCATGGACACATTCTGAGGAAAATAAATGCTCACCATTTTCCCCCAGTACTTGTCTGGGCCTGGTCCTTCTCAGGAGAAAGACGGGTGCAGGCAAGGCCTGTGCTGGCAGGCAGAGCTGGAGAGTCCCTGTGCTCCCTCTTCTCCAGGCTGAGCACAGCCCCTGTGCTCTCCAGCTTCTGCCCGTGCCTCCGGCGCTCCAGCTCCCAGCCAGCTGGGGCCTCTGCTGGCCTCGCTCCACGGTGCCCGTGTTCTGAGGCAATCTCTGTCCATGGGGTGTCCCGGCATTGGTTGGGCAGAGCCCTGGGCTGGTGTCAGCAACAAGCCGGCAGTCTCCCTGGATCCCCTCAAGCTCCCTTCCCAGCCTCCTGTCTCCAATTCAAGTCAAGGACCTTGCACATTTCAGATCTATTGTAAATTTGGTCTGTTTTACCTAATGCTTGTGCCGCACTGCATCACATTGGTCTCACAAGGAACCTCCCCATTGCAGGAGGGTGTAGGAGCACCTACGTGAGCCACTTGTCCCTCCGCTTTTAAGACCCTCTGGTGCTCTCCCATCAATGGCAGCAAGTTGAGCGCTGTAACCCATCAGTGAGTCTTGCCCCAGCAGTGCATCATCAAGACTTTCCTTCCAGTCCTGGCGTCAGGGCATTCCTACTGTCCTTGATCTGTTCATTTACAGACATGTCAACAAGCTGGCAGAAGCAATCATGAGCCTGTGCTTCTCATTCTGAAGATATGCCCAAGCAAGGCTTTCTTTGTGGAGATTAAGACAGGTTTTGTACCCCCAGCTATTTTGTACCAGTAGCTATTTTCCATCAGACTGCAGCACGTTCAGGTCCCAGCCTTGTGGTGTCCTGTGGGGCTCTCGGAAAGCTTGTTGG
>NW_010353520.1:0-940 GCF_000700745.2 Antrostomus carolinensis | reverse complement strand
CTCCTTCCCTTCTCCTTCCCTTCTCCTTCCCCCCATCAATTCCAGTTCCCTGCACTGGCCTCTTGCTTGGCTGCCTGAACACCAGCGCTGACAGAAGGGAGAGGCTGAGATGTGAGGGCAGGATTGGTTTGGGTTTTCCCCATTGTTGGCATGTGCTTTTGTCACATCCCGGTGACAGTGACCACAGCCTGAGCACGCAGAGCATGTCCCGCTGGCTGCCTCCCGAGGGGCTGGAATACCTGATGGGGTTAAAGGCAAAAACAGAGACCAGGGGTCTGTACAACTTCCAATTTCTGCTTTTTAAGTCCCATTAAATCATCTTAAGGGAACACCTGCTAGATTATCGGGAATTAAGGATGTTAAATCTGTGGGTGAGACACGAGAGCTGTGCTCTCTTATTTTGAAAATATTGCTCTTTACTCTCATCTTGTAATTTTTCATAAACAAATAGAGCTGCTGCCATGTGTCAGTTATTAGATATTGTTCAATTATTCTCCTTTGCTACTGAATAATTCACGAGGGTTGCCATACCCTTTTTTTGACATTTCCCTGACCATCTTCCAGTTGAATAAATTAAACTTTTAACAATATTTGGGTGATAAATTATAGGGAGGGATGGTATTGGGATGAATGTCCTGCTGCTGCTTTCACTTATGAATGCCCAAAGCTGCTGATGTGCCTCTTTCTACCCATTTAAAATGTTTTTATAGTATTAACACTATCTATTACAAAATTTATTGATTAATGGGAACGTGATTTTTTTTTTTCTAGCATTAGGATTTGGTAGTAGAAGTAATGGGTGAATTCTCAGGAATGGTGCAATGAAATGGAAATGCTTAAATTTCCAGGGGATTACTTTGAAAAGGCAAATAGTATTTGCCTTTGTAATACTGAATAGTATTATTTAATAGTATAATTATAAAAATTATATATAAATTAT
>NW_010353519.1:0-938 GCF_000700745.2 Antrostomus carolinensis | reverse complement strand
TCTTGTCCCAGGGTTTTGGGTCGGGGATTTTTTTTTCCCCCCTCTCTCTCTCTCCTCTCACTCTCCGCTCGCTCGCTCTCTCCTCTCTCGTCCTCTTCCCAGCTGCTATTTTAAGAAACACCCCAAATCGTAGCACTTTCCCTGCCCTCCCCCCCGAAAAGGGAGCACCCCCCTAAAAATATTTTTTTTTTAAAAATGAAGAAAAAAACCAAAGAAAATTTAAAAGCCGACTTCGGAGAGGGGGAGAGCAGCCCTCGCACCGAGACCTCGGACCAGGGGGAAAGAGGCGAGAAGAGACGGGGTAATTGACTATTGCTAACAAGTTATTGTTGATTGGGAGGTAATCAATTATCTTCAATGACACTTTTCGCCCTCTCTCTCTCTCTCGCTCGCTCGCTCTCTCTCTCTCTGTCCAATGCAGGCTTTTGCAAGTTCGGAGACCCATTAATTAGGAGGCGGTATGGAGGTGGAGCCCAGTTGAATTATAATGCTGAATGCACTTGTCATATTCTGGCCCTGCTATTTGTTTGGACATATATATTTTTAAATTACATTACAAACCAGCCTTTATTGCATCAGGATAATACAGTATAGTGAAAAATAATAATAAGCGAAAACAAAACAAAACGAAAAATATCCGGCGATATATTTTTTTCCTCTTCCTTCCGAGATTTTTTTTTTCCCTTCTATTTCTCCCTCCTGTTAATTTCGGCTACTAGTTTATTTAAAATGTCTCTCTTCGGCTCTATCCAGAGCCATTTGATTTTTTTTAATGAGGGGAAGAAGGGGAGAGCCTGGTTCCAGGTAAGGCAGACCTTTCCTTTCCAATAAAATCCGAAGGTTTCCGCCGAATTTGTCGTGCTCCTCTTTGCCAGCGCCCTGTGCCGGAGCGGGCTGCGGGGGCCGGGGCAGGGGCAGCTCGGCGGCGGGGCAGGACC
>NW_010353518.1:0-936 GCF_000700745.2 Antrostomus carolinensis | reverse complement strand
AGGACCCCGGGATCGGGCCCGCCGGGCGAGGAAGGCGGGGGGAGGAAAGGAAAAAGAAGAGGAAAGGAAGGTGCGGGGGGAGATGCTCTCTCAGTGCCTAGCCCCTTGGCAGGCGCTCCTGTACGAAATTCAATCTCTATTTTTATGAGAAGTAAACTGTCTAAATAAATTTTATTAGGGGCAACCAATATATTTTCTGGTAGTTCCCTTTGTTCCAGTTCTACGTGTGTGTAACAATCTAAAAGCTATTTATTGAGGAAAAATCACTGGATCCGTCATAGAAAATCCTTTTACTTTGCTCTGAAGTGATTTCTGAAGACACTCGTGTCACTCTGAAGATTTTGGGCCATTGTGCTAAAGCCTTTCCTTGTTAGGAACTTCAGTTCCTATGATCATGTGGGGAATACCGTAAATTATAACAGGGAATGGACTTGACTGGCAGTTTTCTGGCTACATTGGGAAAATGGAAAGATGACGGGGAATAAAATCCTTATAAATACATCTCCTGCGCTGCCCAGGTGAATTCAGGCACTTGACAAAACAAGAGTGCGCGGAAGCGAAATGTGATTAGGGTGTTTTACATATGCCCCATTGTCATTTTCTTGCTCATACTCTTAAGTGTCAGCCCTGTCTGCTCTTTTCTCTCTCCCAGACTTCCTTCCCTGATTTCCCCCCTTCCCTCAAGACAATTGTGCTCTGAAGTCTTGGAAGAAATGATTTAGTTTGTTTATACTGCTATAAAAATAAAGAGCAATAGAAAAGTCATAAAATGAAGCGCGCTATCAATCACACCGCAACATTGTTATTCAGCAGTTGCTAACAGAGATTGATAATCCTTTGATTTCATCCCATTGTTATTACTCTGATGTGTCTGCGCATTAACTATTACACATTTATTTATCGACCTGAAACATACAACAACACGGAATAGACGCT
>NW_010353517.1:0-939 GCF_000700745.2 Antrostomus carolinensis | reverse complement strand
GGCAAGGATCTGGCCAGTATTTCTGAAGTTTAAACAAAACATATGAAAACTACAGCAACTAGCAGATGGGGAACTGAATAAAAGCAATTTGTAGAGGACTACAGATTATTTCAACATAAAATATCACAGACCAGTGAGAATACTTTGCATTAAGAATAAGATTAATGAAACAAAGGTAACAGCGACAAAAGTTATGATTTGAACAATGTTCATTCAGCCAAGCAAAAAATGAGCAATTTCAGTGACATAAATATATGCACCCACTCCTGTCACTCGAAATAGCACATTAGCACTGCAGCTAATGTCCAAAACTTAAGTACTGTCTTCTCCTATTATTATTCCTAAGCCATAGTCCCCTATCCCTGTGCTGTTTTGAACTTGATGATTATAATTGCTACATCAGCACTTTTTCACTTCTCCTTCAAATCCCAGAATATTATGTCTGTTGCTTACTAGACAAGAGACACACCTGCTTTAGTAAAATTATTCAACCTCCCTCTCTATTCCATAACCAAGTAGATCTTTTGCTCCAAATACAAGGGCATCAATACCATTATTTTTGTGATGCTTGTGATGTTTTAAAGACATTTATGCACTAGAAACTGAACTGAGACCTCTAATATATTTCATGCAAGCCTCCCAATCCCTTTACAGACTGAGAAGGAGTAGCTTTTGCCTTTTTAATATATTATCACATGCTCAAGTTAAATAAGGGACTAAAAACAGCCAATTTCTCACAGTTCCTTTCCTTTTCTTATGGTTGAAGTCATCTGAACCTTTCAATGTACTTGAAACACTAAATAAGAATTCACCTTAGAACTTACTGAATGTCTTTTCAAAATATCCTGACCATAATCCACAGGTGTAATTCTCATTATTAATGTAAAATACATGTATGAAGGAGGATCCAGGGACCTACAGGTCTGTCAGTCTGACCTC
>NW_010353516.1:0-939 GCF_000700745.2 Antrostomus carolinensis | reverse complement strand
AATAACGACCATGCTTGGGAAATGCGACATTATCATAAACCTCCTGTTGTGGACATATCCAGAACCAATAGCAGATCTTCCTTCCTCAGCTAAACCACTAAGACAGTGCAGATAATCTGGATAACTTCTTTAAATAACCAGGACCACAACACTGCAGTTGTAAGCAGAAGCATATACATACACCCTATAAATGATGTATATTAATATCAGTTGTTCAATACTGTCTCCTACTGTGAAAAGTTAAGGGAAAAGAATTAAACTAATACATGAAGTCTATTTGCTGCTTCTGTATGACTAGAACTTATACACAAAAATCTCTTGTTCACTCATACTTGAATTTCCAACCGTGTTGTTTGCTGGTATCCCAAACCAGCATTATGTGGTCTACCACATAATGTCTGTGGATTTAAAAAGATGAGGAGCAACTCTGAATCATAAAGTATTTGTATGATCCTGGAAGCCAAATGCACAAACCCGAAGCTATTCCCTGGACAGCTGTATGGGCTCAGTACATAACAAGCTATATAGTACAGACACAACCATAAGGTGCTTGAAAAGTGGAAGGAAGGATGAACTACAGCCAGCTGAATGCTAAGTCCATACAGTCATAAATCTTGATTTCAAATACAGCCATCAGGACTTCACTGCTAAGTGGAAATGCAAGCAATAAAAAATACTTCCAAAAATACTTTGTCAGACTCAGGTCATGCACCACAAGAACATGGTGTCTGAAAGGGGAATCAGCTTGGCAGATACAAACACACTTGCTTGAGCCTGCTGTTACCGTGCCTTTTGCACTGTGGCCGTACAGGATGGCACTACAGTCACCACAAGACAGAATTTACACCAGTGCCTGTTCCAAGACTGGGGTGGCCTTCTTGGCACCCATGCTAAAGAAAGGATACAGTGGTAGTGCTCAATAGTCTCACTACAAACCAG
>NW_010353515.1:0-885 GCF_000700745.2 Antrostomus carolinensis | reverse complement strand
AAAAAACCCCCCCCAAAACCCAACTTCATACATAGTTAGTACTTCTCTATAGTCTAGACAGATTATTTTATACTCTTAAGACTGTAAAGTGCAAGTGGTCAAGATACCAAAGCCCAGCTTAGGCAGTGAATGACATATGCACTGTTATCCCCACTGCACAGTGAAGTGCCTTTATTTAAACCACCAGAATGAAGAACTACTACCTCCACAGTGATTTAAGGCAAAATGTTCTATTCCGCATTAGAGTTGAATTAAAAGGGTGTGTAAAATATGATGCTGCAGCCCAGTGGACATTTGATAAGCCAAGGAAAGGAAACTTCACTGTTTGCAATCACATGGCTGTGCTGTGCTTCTCCTCTGGTTGAATTGAAGTGTCTTGATCACAGCTGCATAAACACTTGAGTTTTAAAAAAGCTTTTAAAATAGGTGTGCTTGTATTTGTCTGCACATGTAAGACCTGGACACCCAAACGCAGGACGTGGATGTGCAGGCACATGGGCTTTGCATCCACAATACAACCCGTGCCCATTCCAGCGTCATGTATGTACCAGGAGGGTGTTTTGAATATATGTTCTTTACTAATGGATTTCTGCATCAGAATTAGGGTCCTGGGCCAGGAATTCCTGACATTCATTCCTGTCTGATACTGAGTGTTGTGGTGGTGACAATGAGACTCTCTTTTCCTGTAAGAAATGTTATGTACATACCTGTTTCACCCTGTCAGCTAGGTACAATGCCTTCTAGGTGCAATGTAGAGACCACTCGCAATCTAGAGAGCACCGTGTGGCATTACAGTTTTGCAGGGTTTACAAGGGACAGAGCTTTCTGTGTTACGACTGTGATTGAACATTCCCTTTGTTGTACTTTTCCCTGCACAACTGGCAC
>NW_010353514.1:0-938 GCF_000700745.2 Antrostomus carolinensis | reverse complement strand
AAAAAAAAAATTGTCCCTGTTAAGGTTACAATAAGCAATGCCCAGTACAGTCTTTAGGGAAAAATTGTGTCTTTCATGGTCTCTTTTCAAGATACAATATTTTTTTCCTTTTTCTGCCTCTCGGCCAGTCAGCCATTTTTGCACAAGTCCCTGAGGTAATACCTAGCTATTTGGTATTGAGGTTTCCCTCAGTCAGCAGTTCTGACTTACTAATCAAGTGTCTTGTTTTTGGTATGTTTAGCTTCTGTGTTTCAATTATTCCCTCATCATTTTACTTCCTGTCTACTCCTGTGCCATGCTTTTGATAAAGTAGAGTCTTGTGGGGCTAGAAAGCCACTGAATCATTTTGCACTGTAATGATGGATCTGGATACCTGCCACCAGGGCAAAATGTTACTAGATTTAAATTGAGAGAGCTATATTTAAGGGAGAGAATACTTTTAATTAAGAGACTGTACTTAAACTAAAAGGCTTCATATATGTTTACAACTTCCTGGCATTGCTGCTGAAGGATAGATATTTGTGAACCTGAAGACATACAATAAATTTGTTCATTTCCTCCTCCTCCCCTTTTTTTCTTCACAAGTCCATGACAGAGAAAACTGCTGCCCTACTTAGAGATCAAAGAGGAAGAAGTGACTGAAATAGATAGGTTAGTCTGTTGGGCAGAGCATAGCAAGGTTCAGCATACTCTATGAATTCAATGTAATAATTGTCCCTCCATTCTGTTGAGAGGACAAATACACTGAATACAATCAGACTGTTAAGAAATACTAGTCTTTTAGATTAAACAATAAGTTTTAAATAGAACTAATCACTCTGTGTGATTTAATATACTGTGTATTTAGCGCAACTTTTTTAACATGATTAGATAGATTTAATGAAGTCTTAGGCTGCAAGCTGAAAAATTTCACCTAGAAAAGTTGAACTTATCTTGAA
>NW_010353513.1:0-930 GCF_000700745.2 Antrostomus carolinensis | reverse complement strand
CTGTTCAGGCATCTGATAAATTTTGCTTAAGCAGCAAAGATTATTTCCTTGCTAACAAAACATAGAAGCTGAGAAAATTTTAAGTTGTGTTTATAAAAATTATTACAATGTGAAGTACTGAGTTTAAACGAAGAAGTTTGTGCAACCATATTGTTGAACAACTTCATAGTTAAGGAATTCTTTCCTCTGACAGGAGTTAGCCAGACTAAAGAGCACAGGAGCCACCATACTGACTCAAGCCAGAGGTCCATGGAGCTCGGCACTGTCTCCTACAGGAGCAACCAACATTATTTAAGAAGAGGACACAAGCCTGGCCACTTTTTGAAGCCACTTCCCTTCCCACTCCCAAACCAAAAACTCCTGGTGGATTAGGTATGTTAGAGGACAAATCCCAGTCTAGTCCCGATAGTTTATTTGCTTGGAGAGCCACTGTCTGCAAGTTTGTCCATTCCTCTCCCAAAGGCACCGGTACAGCCTCCCAACACTACCTCCCACACCTACAAACTCTAGAACTGCACTATTCATATTAAAAACAAAAATTGCTTTTTATCTCTCTTAAATCAGTCTAACAGTACTTTAATGAATGCTCCCCAGCTTTTGCACTCAAATTTGCTAAATGACAGTTCAGCATGCATTTTAACCAGTGTCCTCTTGATTTTACAACCTCTGACAATATTTCTTCTTCTGCTCCTCTGTAAACTGAAGAGACTAAGCATTGTTAATCCTCTTGTAAGGCAACCACTCTATTCCCAGTAATTCTAGTTTCCCTCCTCTAAATCCATGCCAATTTAAATGTAGAAAGCAGGAAAACACAGAATTGTGGACACACTGCTGTTCTATATGTCAGCAAAATTATGCCTTTTTATTTTTAACCTTGCTCTCCCAAGTTTGTCGGGCAGATTTGGTAAAAAAAAAAAAAAAAAAAAAAAA
>NW_010353512.1:0-932 GCF_000700745.2 Antrostomus carolinensis | reverse complement strand
GTTTGTTTGTTTGTTTTCCTTAATGCTTCATATGCTCCTAATGACAGAAGCCAGCAAGCTGCTGAGCATGATTTTGGCAGATTTCCTTGGCAGAGGTTGAAAAAGCCTGAACTCCACTCTACACCTCTCCTTCCCTTGGTAGCAAAAGCACAGTTAACCTCTTATAGGTGTAAATGTTTATTGAGAAATAGTTAGGAAACTTGCCTAATGCTCCAAGCCATGAGAAAGCTTCATTGGGTAAAGTCATCTAGTGTGTATGGGGAAGGAAATGGCTTAGTCTGTAGCCAAGGAAAACTGCAAGTCTAATCCTGGTTCTAACTAAAGACTAAGTTTTCATTACATTATTTTTTTTTCCCCAGTAAAAGATGTGGTTGCTGATCTCTCTGACATGTTTCCTAAATATCAGTTGCGTTTATGTGATCTGGTGATTTTGGGGAGAAGTGTTCTTAGAAGCTTTATTTTTTGTGAACAAACTTTCTGATTAAAACTCATCTACAGAAAGATGATTTCTGCTACTTCTTATTTTGGGGGAACAGGAAGTGAATGATCATTGCATATCGTATTGAAATAAGATGAGAGGGTGAAGATGAGCTCACTGAGAGTGTTCACTTTAGTTCAACTGTTTAAGACTCTCAGCCATATTATCACTAGGACCATGGGGCACAGGCCATGAAGGTTTCATGAATTGTCACTCTAACTTAAACTAGGTATATGTAGGTAGTGTTGTAATTTCCTATATTTTTAAAATTTTTACACCATTTCTTTTTGGTACTGTGGGAACATTTAGCCCATCATTTTCTTTTGAAACCCTCCAAGCAATAAGTGACATTTTATCTATGGTGTGCTGTTCAGTAAACTACACGTGCCTCTTAGCTAACTTCTCCAGTGCTGCTGGAAATTCATAAGGTAGGGAAGGCTATTCATAACAACCC
>NW_010353511.1:0-938 GCF_000700745.2 Antrostomus carolinensis | reverse complement strand
GTGGGTCCAACTCACAACGTTTGATGGTTCTGTGACTCTATGATCCACCTGATCTCCAGCCCTTGGAACCAGGGCAGGTGTCAGCATTGACATTTTTCTTTCTAAGCTCTCAAATTTATACCAGGTGTTGAAAACTCCACCTGAGGTCGAGCTGCTGGGTAGAGTTGGTTGTTTTTTGAATAGACAGAAACTTGGAAGAGGAAATGAGTGAGGAGGAAGCCAGTGAGCTGGCCACGTGCCCAGGAGGAGGGATCTCCAGGGCCTCAGATTTCCTTGCAGTTTCATTTCTGCCGTGCCAGAGGGGTTCCCCGTGATCTCCACAAACCCTGAAGCTCAGAGGTTGTATAAAATTCCATCCCTTTCCATTTCTTCTGGGATTTTTTTATTATTGGGTGATGATATTTCTTCTCCCTACGTAGTTGATAATCAAATAACTGTCGTTTGTTTAAATAACTTGATTTTAGCCTGATTACTTAATTAATTAATTAATCAATGATCTATTTCCTGATAGCAACTTCCGGGATGATTTCTTTCCAAAGAAGAAAAAAAAATCCCTGAGCACCTTTGTTGGAAATTATTAGATGGGATTTTTCTGAGAAACACTTTATTTTGCTTAAATCCAAGAAATTCTTTGGATGATCTCTTGGAAAATTAAAGTGACATTTGAATTGTGACAACCTTTTTGTTGTCCCACCACTCGCCCGTCCCATCGAGGGTGTGTGGCCTCGTGTGTTTATCTTGATGGTAGAAAAAGGAGGATGTTGGGTTTTTATTTTCCTCTGCAAATTCTTTCACAGTTTTCTTTGTATAATGGTTTCACTGGAATATCCAGAGGTTCTATAAGAAGTGTTTTAAGTGAAAAAATGACAAAATCACACCCCAAAAAAAAGATGCATGGTATAAAAGAAAAAATAGAATATATTTTTATATATAATATA
>NW_010353510.1:0-934 GCF_000700745.2 Antrostomus carolinensis | reverse complement strand
CTCTTCTGTTTGTAACAGCATGGTTGAATTTATTAATTGGAAATAGGCTGTAAGTAATTCTGAAATGTGCCTTCCAAACAAGGTGTTGTTACTCCACTACAAAACATAATATAGAAAGCAAAAGGACTTTTCAAAAGTTTAGAAGTAGGATTTTGAAAGAGAAGGAGGTGGTTTGGCACATAGAAACTGAGACATCTGGAACAATAAAAGGAAGAGGGTAAAGATATCTGTGGTTTGTATTAGTTGTGCATCATGTTTCTTGGCATGGCTTGGAATGCAATGCAAATCAAAGCTGTTTGTGATTTTGTAGAAGTAAATAGGGAGTAAACACTTTATTTTCAGGGTACAGATTTGTGGACAATAATCTGATATTTTTACACTGAATTTATCCAGACCCCAGTGTTTTTAACTCTTCTGGGCAGAAAATTGGTGCTGGTCAACACTAACTCTCACTGGTTCCAGGATGAGACCACAAATAAGCACATTATGCTGTCTGCCTTTTATGACTCTCCACCTCCAGTTCTAGGATGCAATATTTTGCAGGATGATTGGATACATGTCAGTCTAATGTATTCTTTTTCTCAGTTCCACTGACAAGCATAGCATTATTTCATTAAAAACTTGTCATAAGGACTATCAGTGCTTCCAAGCACTAAAGCTGTAAGATACATGATTTCTGTGTTGGCAGATGGGTTACACATTACAGGTTTGTACTGAGTATACTATGCAGCTGAAAAAATGTAGTAATACAAATAATATCAATAATTGACCTTGTCTAATAGTTGGATTTGTTAGTTATTCGGTGTTCTAAAGTTAGGGCTTAGGATATAGGATTCGTTTACAATCATGGTGCTTTTTACATGGTAAAGGACAAATTCATAATGTCATATATTTTCATGTTTTTAATAAATTTTGATTGATAAAACTTGAGTAC
>NW_010353508.1:0-907 GCF_000700745.2 Antrostomus carolinensis | reverse complement strand
GGGGGGGAGAAAAACAATCACACTAGATTTCATGTAAATAGTTTAATTATATTTCAATGCTTAAAACATAAACACTTGAATTAAATTGCATCATAATGCTTCTGCTAAATTGTACATATACTTCCAAGAACTGTGAGAGGAGGTGCTATTGAACTCAAAGAATACTCCAGTACAAGCCCAGCAAATACCCATAATATTCTTTTAGTCTTATTATCTGTACTTCTTGAATCTAAGGGCAGTCATCACAGGACAAAGCCTACCAATACAGGAGGAGTGGTTAAAGAGAATTCCTCTGCAGCTCTGTTTGTTATACAGGATCTATCTCAGCGTTAAAGTGGAACAAGGTGCGTGGTTTTGCACCTCGGCTGGCAGATGCTCTGCCTGGCAGCTGCCCGAGCAGCACATGGAGTCGGGTAAAGGGCACAGAGCAGGCTGTTGGTTTGAGGAAACAGCTCAGCTTACACTTGCCTTTTATTGAGTTTAAAACAACAACTGAAGTTCCAGTCCTAAGTGTTCTACAGGAAACGTGATTTAGGACAGCCATGCACCCCGCCTTGCATCCCTGTCCTGCCGTCTGCGTGGGAGTGTGACAGGCAGCCACGTGCCAGCTGCTGAAGGGAGAAATCTGATGTCCCTCTGGCTGGCTGCCCTCAGTGAGCACTTGGAGGAGATGGTAAGTGTGCATGTGTGATGGGGGTGATGTATCTGCTTCTCAGCTGGTCACATAGGCATAAAACCTCTGGGAAGACCCACAGATAGCACCCAAATTCTAAGGACCTAAGCCAGATCACATTGAGTATTTGTACCACACACCTTCCTTCCAACAGGATCCCTGGAGTGCAAACACCAGCAGCAACCAGCAGCCTGGGAGTGCCTCCTGCCAGGTCTCCTGGGTATGGAGAATGGG
>NW_010353507.1:0-938 GCF_000700745.2 Antrostomus carolinensis | reverse complement strand
CTTGCTATGACATCTGCCAGCTCTTTAAGAATCCTTGGATGGATCCCATCAGGTCCCATTGATTTACAGGGATCCAGCTGGAGCAGCAAGTAGTCAACTAGTCAGACTAGTTCAAGGAGGTGTTAGCAGCAGCTTATGTGTAGTGACAACATGTTGCACACATGATCTCTGAAGGAGTAGTGTATTTAGCACGGAAATAAGCCACTCAATGTGATGGATTCTTGCAAAATTATCTTAAAAAAAAATAGTGTAAACTGGCAAAGATGATTACATGGCAGTTTTGAACACAATAAATGTAATGCTGCTTGTACACTGAGCATGAGATACTGGAGTTCTGATTTCTGGTGTTGCTTTTTTTTTTTCTGTGCCTCTGGTCACCACTGATGATTTTTTTTATTGCTACTTAAACCATGCAAGTGAAGAGAAGGGGAGCTTGGGGCAATGATCCCAAAACTATAATGCAGTTCCCTATTACATCTCTTAGAAAGAAGCGGGTGGGGGGCGGAACAGCCAGCGCTGGTGAAAAGAGTTTTCCTCTCTTCAGAAGCAGGAGGTGGAGAGCAGGGAAGAGTTACTGCACAGCAGCCCATTATCTCAGCGATAAACAAGTGTCATTCTCAAGATAAACGTGTCACTTTCAGATTCTGGAAAACAGGGAAAATTGAAAGCAGCACTGAAGTTACTGACCTTCACCTGGTCGTGACCATGTACTGAGTGTCGAAGTTGCTTTTTCCCGTCACTGCCTATCTACCTGTGGAGCACTACAGTGAAGAGCAGGAAGTTGTTGAGCTTGAAATGGGGAAAAGCTGTGTGCCTTGTTTGACACTTGAGAAATCGTGTCTGACCAAGCTGACAGCCTTCTATGATGGCATGACTGGCCGGGCAGAAGAGGGGAGAGCACTGCATCTTGTCTGCCTTGACTTCAGCAAGGCTTTTGA
>NW_010353506.1:0-935 GCF_000700745.2 Antrostomus carolinensis | reverse complement strand
CTTCCAGTCCTAACCATTCTATGATTCTATATCACTGTGTTGTACCATCTTAAATTACCAAATGTGTCTTCTCTGGAATTGATTCCACAGTTTGTAAATTCATTTGTGCAGGGACTGTATTCATACGGAACTTTATACAATGCTAATCATAAAGTCAGCACTTAGCAAGTTAGTAATAATAATAGAATGACATATTGCAAATGTGAAGGTTTATACATCAAATTTTATTTTCTTTTTCAGGAACTTGGAAAAACACCTTCCACACTATATTTTTGTTTTAAGTCTTAATCCATAATTATGGAGAACTGAGGAACCAATGCCAGAGTAACAAGATTAATACCTTTTTGACAGAATTTAATAATATGGTTTTATAATATTTAATTTTGTTCATAAAATATCTCTCAGTAGGAAACTTTTTTTTACTTACCTAAACATTATTGCTTTAAAACAATTTAATTCATATTTCCTGGCACAAAGAATTTATTATGAAGGTTTGTTGGGAACAGGTTTTTATAGGCTCGTGCAGGGATTAGCTTCAACTTAATTTGGATATTCAACTAATTTTGACAAGTATAGTCCACTGAATGTGGGCTAATAATACAGTCCTTAATTTATTTATCCTCTTTTAAATGTTCCAGGCCCTTTAAAAACATGTTATATATGTAGTCTGAATAACAAAACCTGTGTTGGTCTTGGTTTTGATCTCTAGAGAAAGTAACCAACTATCAGTGCAGCTGATAATGTTTTACCTTAGTGAAATGAGAAAGAGCAGAACACGGACTGTTACATAATGTATTAGCAGCAAATGTCACTCTCACCAGCAAAAATTCAATCTGTAACACCAAGCTTTCTACACAGTGCATGGGGAAGCAGAAAGTCCTACTTCTCTGCTGTGCACCAGCAGTATAGAATCATAGAATCACAGAATGGTTAGG
>NW_010353505.1:0-912 GCF_000700745.2 Antrostomus carolinensis | reverse complement strand
TGTAAGCGAGCCTGGATGCACAGCCAGTTCTACAAGTTTGAGATGCTCTGCTCACTACTAGAAATATGTCCAGGTACTTTTCAGCTAGATGAGTAAGTTAAATGTAGGCAGAAGCAACAGCAACTGATGAGATTTTTTTCATTAATTCAGCAGAGTAGCTTTTTGATTTATTTAGGATACAGTAAAGGACACAGAAATCCAGCCGAGGATATTATTGCTAATTGTTCAGGTGGTTAAATTTAGCTCTTGTTCAACCAAAAGAAGTGATCGATCTTTTCAAGAAGTGTGAGAGCAACAGTAGCCAGAGAAGGACAAACAGATTGTCTTTCCAGTTCTTTAAGATGCCTTTTTGTTCACTGTTTCTCTTCTGGATAGCTCTGATGTGGATGTCTATACCATGAATCTCCTTTTCTAGGAGGATAGCCCAGAGATGCTCATCTAGAATAATCAGATTTGGTACCCTGCTTGTGATTAACCTCCTTTGAACTTGTGTAGAAGTTACTTGCCTTTCCTGTACCTTGTTTCCCCAGATGGTAAAGTGAATAAGGAAGGAACTCTTACTGCATTAAGAGATTTTAGGAAGAAAAAGAATACTCAAAAGTTTGAAGATTATAGATGTTGCTGTGATATTAATAGCTCAATTCAGCTGCCCACACATAGGCTGCTTGAGTTGTATCCCGCCTCTCCTCAAGCTGCTATTCCAGAAGACACTTCCATAGGTCCTGTGTCATGTTTGCCACCTGCACAGAAATATTTGCGACATCCTCTGCCACCTCAGATGTCTATGGGAACGCAAATGAATCAAACCCACGGTTTCTCAAAGTCAATTCTCAAAGTCTTTAGCTTGGTTCCTATTCTCTCTTAATGTTTTCCCCTCTGAATTCTTTCTTTGATTTATCTTTTTTTTTTTTT
>NW_010353504.1:0-937 GCF_000700745.2 Antrostomus carolinensis | reverse complement strand
ATCAAAACATGAATATTCATTACTTTTCCACGAAGTTACCAGGAGCAGCTGAAGAAATAAGAGGTTACAGTGATGTGGGATGTTTCCATTAAAATTATTATGGGAGCTGAGCTATTTTCCAATCCATCCTTGTAAAAACAGGTCACAAGGTGGAGGGTGAGCCAGATAATCAGTGCTCTAACCACCATTTGATGTCCATGTTGAAAGCCCAAAAGTGAAGGTTCTGGATTGGGAGGGATTTTCAGCTGTAGCTAGCTCACTGCTGGAACACATCTTGCCTATGTCCTTCTACTCCAATTTCCCACACAGAAGGCAAAGCCACGGGAGGTGTTACACTTTTAACAGCACCTTATTAAAAGTTCCAGTAAAAGCAGTAATAAGTTCTCCAAAGAGGAAGGTGGTGGAGATGCAGGGAATGTAAAATGACACACAACTGTTGATGCTTCTGTTCTCTCTACAAATACACCTGCAAGAACAACATCTTGATGTGTTTGCCATGCTTCATGTGTTTTTCCCCCCCCTCAGGAATGATGGCTGCAAATTGACTGCTCTTCTCAGTCTAACAAGCAGTTCTAATTCAACGTGCCCAGTGCAGGGATTACTGTTCGATGGGGGACCCAAATGATGGCAACACTGGGTAGTGCGACCAAGCACCTGCAGAACTTGGAGTTGAAAACTCTACTTGACCTGCACACCTTTCTCTCTAAAGAGCCTTGTTGCAAAAAATATTCCAATTCTTTGGATTCTGCTGTCTGTCTTCTATACACAGGTAATGACAGTTACATATTATCAATATAAAGATCGATTATTTTCATTAGTGCTGCTGTGAAGTGATAAAGTCATGCAACAGCTCTATGATAAAGTATTTCATTGCTAAAGCAGAAATCATGGAATCTATAGCAGAACCATCCCAAGCTATCATTAACTCTTAAAAAAA
>NW_010353503.1:0-936 GCF_000700745.2 Antrostomus carolinensis | reverse complement strand
GAGAGATTTTTTCCTTTTCATTTTCTCACAATGCATTAAGATAGCCTATTAGTAGTCAAACATACAAAGTTTCTTCCAAAGGGTAAAATAAGTATGTACTGCTGAAAATTACAGAACAGAATGCATAGACAACAGTTAGACAAAGTTGATTTTAAATATTAAAAAATACGAGTTACTGATATTTATAGTACTTTGCATTTTCTTGGAACTTGTTTGCAATTAGCCTATGATTTTTCAAAATAAAAATCAAAGACTTAAAATATTTAGAATGAAAAATTGCCTAACACATTGATCAAGAGTCATTTAAGTGGAAAAAAATATTTTAAGATTGGCAATTTTTCCTCCAAGAATTTCAAAGTTCAAATCTTTCAAGAGAATAAAATCATCTTTAAATGATAAAACTATACACTTTGAACTTACAGTAAATCCCTGTTTTCATTTGGCAAAATCTGGGCTACATTTCAGTTTTTGTTCGTTCAAGAATAAGGCTGCACATAATCATAAAATATTGTCTTTCTTTAAGAACTCCCATCATTTATTTTAAAATTCTGAGTCCAAATACAAGGATAAATGCTTTGATTTAAAATACTTTCTTTTACTCAGCATCTTATCAAACAATGAAAGGCCAGCACCATAAATGGGATATGGAGTTTGCATACGACTGGAAGGTATTAAGGATAAGAACACAAGATGAAGAATGTAGAGTACTGAAGTCTGTCACCAAATCTAATAGAGATCTACAGTCAGAAAGGCCTAAGAAAATGTAAACTGATGGTCACAAAATTTAAGTATTCAACAAAATAAGAACTAAACAAAGAGGGAAAAGGGACAGAGTATACTAGAAAATTGTACCATGCATCAAGAATATCTTTGAAAGTATCAAAAATCACTGAATCTGCACAGATGAGAATCAAAAGCAAAGATTGGATCACATCA
>NW_010353502.1:0-936 GCF_000700745.2 Antrostomus carolinensis | reverse complement strand
TTATTATTATTATTATTTGCAGTGTGGCCCAGCCACAGACAGAGCAGCCTTACCTTGAGTGCTGCAGGGAGCAGGCCAGGGTCCCCCTGGCAGTGCTGGGGCAGGCTGAGGCTGAAGGCTGCCCTTCCTCACTCCCAAGACACCCCATTCCTCCGCAGCACGTCGAAGATGGACCTTACAGGGTGGGTTTTGGAAGCAGATGTAGCTACGTGCTCCAGTGTGGGCTCTTTCTCTCAAAGAAATGCCCGAGCTGTGCCTTGATACTGCCTTTTCTGAGCTGCGATGCAAGGAGAGGTGACTGGGGCACAGAGATGTGGCACAGAGGTGTGGCACAGTGGCAGCCCACAGACAGGGGAAGATATTTTTAGAAATTAAAAAATTAAAAAAAGGGGGAGATTTCTTTCCATGCTGCATTTCCTTCTGTGCTGTTTCACATGCAGCAGCACTGTTAACTGACAGAAGAGCAGTGTTAGGTGACAGCACGCACTCTGACCCCAAAGAAAGCCAGCGTGGCTCTGAGGAGCAAAGGACCTGCTATGGCCAAGTCCTGAGCCACAATAGCCCAAGGGAAACTCTCATCACCCTCCTTCTTACAATGCCCAACCATATAGGACCAAAAGCACCTCCTGCCCTTTTTGTGTGATGCCCTGCTTGTACAGAGAACATCCGCTGGGTTTTGTTTGTCCCTTCTGATCCTGCTAACAGATTTTGCCAAAATAAAATATGTGGACTGAACTGGAGAGGTGCTGTACGTGCCAAGTTGCCCAAGACCCCACAACTGTGAGATGGTTCTCACCCATGGGTGAGGTCAAGGGGTCAAAGGAGGTGAAACAGCAGCTCTGTGGTAGCACCAGGACCCAAAAAACAGAGTGAAAGCTCAAAGCTGGGGGTACCTCCTTTATAAGTGTGGTGGGTTAACCTTGGCTGAACACCAGG
>NW_010353501.1:0-926 GCF_000700745.2 Antrostomus carolinensis | reverse complement strand
AAAAAATCAATTCCAAATTTATTTCTCTTGGCAAAGATTCAGGTAGAGATGGGTAAATTCATAAGATTGTTGTTTATATTATGGTAGCAACCAGAAATTTCAAATCACAAAAGAAATTGTTTCCTGTCCTAAAAGACTGATCATCTGAGATAAAGTCAAGTCACGTAACATGCTGTTAGGGATGCATTAAGAGCTCTTTAAGTACTTTTACAATAATAAAATATGAGTGAAAAAGAAGATATGACTGAGGCTTAGTATAAAGGAACAGTAGTGGTAGAAATATACAGTCTTTACAGAAGCCTTTGCCAAAGCTGATGGGATAACAAGCAGCAGAAAATATAAGAGGCAAGAAAAAGAGTTTAGTTAGAATCTTGAATAGACAGGAACACATCACTCCATTAATGGAGCAAATAGCAGCTCATTTAATTCCTTATAAAAAGGGGGAGATAGTAAACAAGTGATTAAAATATTTAATTTTAATGAAAGGATAGAAGCAGCAGCTGGAACAGAGAAATAACAAGTCACCAAATACACTGGATGTATTCAGAGCCTGATGAAATTCACCCAAGAACGCTGAAGAAACCAGGCAAAGTGATTTCTGAACTGTTAGCAAAGTCCTTAAGAATTCACAGGGAGCAAAAGACACTCCAAAGAAGTGAAGAAAGGGAAGCAGAGAATGAACTGCTGCAGAAAAGTGAAATGAATTTAGAGGAAAATGGAAAATGGGTCAGTTAAATTGCTTTCACACTTCTGAAATATCAAAACACACTATTGGTCAATTCATTTGTAAGGACTGAAGAATAATCAAGTGATAAACCAGTATCAATTTGTCAGTACAAACTGTAACATACTAGTCTAATTTTCTTCTTTACTAGGACAATTGGCTGATTGGATAAGGAATTAATTCAGAAATTATTAGAGAAGGT
>NW_010353500.1:0-931 GCF_000700745.2 Antrostomus carolinensis | reverse complement strand
GGAGAAGGGAGAGGAGAAGGGAGAGGAGAAGAAGAAAGAAAAAAAGAAGAAAAAAACAAAAAAAAGAAAAGATTCTGTACAAATGAGATGTGAGGTCAGTGTTTAGATGACAGAAATGGGAGCCATTAAACTCCTGTTCCTGCACAACTCTTAATCCTCGCTTCAGCATTACCCAAATCTAAAACTAATTTATATACAAGGTTTTACGAGGATTCATTTGCTGAATGCTAACATCCTTCAAGATAAAAAGCGACTTAAGCATCAAACGTATTTCCCCCCTTGTATTTCAATTACTTGAAATTAAAAAGGCTGAAAACACACCTCGTTCTCTCGAGTCTGCAGAAGGAGTTATCACGTGGAGCGGGAAAAAATTGTCTGCATTGATTTTAATGAGAGGTTAAGTGACCATAATTAGGCCTATGAAGTCAAGTGTTGGCCTTTCCACCGCCAAAGCTCATGTCAGAAAATTGCTGGAAGGATTATCCAGCACTAACTCATACTTCTCTGACCTTTGCATGCCTTGAAAAGTTTAGGAATGGAAGGTCAGCACAGATATCATAATGTAGGAGTGACGCAGCAAACGCTGATCATGTAAACAACTGTGACATCTTCTGATTATTTAGATAACTGAAGCACTTACTACTGTCCTTCAGAATGAGGAGAAAAGTGATGTTTATAGTATCGTTAACTACAAAAATGTTGGATTCCCAGCAGCACAGGATTTGGTCCAGCAGAAGCAGCAAATGCAGTTAACTTGACTAATCCAGTGCGTTTGAACAATTCTCCTAATATTGCAGTGGTAACATCTGAAAGCAACTCCAGAAATCCACACAGGAATGACACAGTGTAGGGAGCAGCCAAGTTTCCTCTGAATTCACTACATGTCAAAAGAAAACTGCTATCACATCTGATGTGTAAATGGATAGAATCA
>NW_010353499.1:0-931 GCF_000700745.2 Antrostomus carolinensis | reverse complement strand
CCCGGCTGTGCAAGTGTGTGAGGGCAGGGGAACGCTCTTGCCTGAGCCCCCAGGAACACTCATGGGGCGGTGCCTGTGTTTCTTGTGCAGAGAGACAACTGGACAGTAGAAGAGGTGATCCGGATACCGGCCAAGGACGTGTCGGGATGGATTATGTGCAAGATGCCAGGTTTGTGTGCCCTGAGGTGCTGTTTCCTTTCTCCTCCTGGAGCGTTGTGTTGCGTGGCTTGGCAAAGCCCGGTGCTGAGCCTCCAAACCTCGCTGCATAAGCACAACAGAAGGTTTGTTGGAGGGTCTGAGGGGCTGTGCACACCCCCAGGAAGACCCTGCTGCCCCAGCTGGAGCCTGTGCACTTGGGCAGGTCTCCTGTGCTGGAGGCACGACACGCAGGATGGCAGGGAGAGGTGGGAGCTGGGGTGGGAGGCTGGGCACGTTTCCTGGTGATGCTGCCTTCTCTGGAGCTCTTTGTTTCTGTGCTCCAGCCTTCACAGTGGACATGGTCATCTCGCTGGATGACAGGTACCTGTATGTCTGCAACTGGTGGCACGGAGACATCCGCCAGTACGAGCTCTCCAGAAGCTGCAAGCCCAGGCTGGTGGGACAGGTGAGGCAGGAGCAGGAGAGCTGTCTCTGTGGGGTTCCTTGGTGGGATGTGGTGGTGGGTGGATGCCAAAGCAACGTGTCTCCCTCTTGCTTCCAGGTGTTTGTGGGAGGCAGTATCCTCAGGTGCGGACCCGTGACGGTGTGTAGAGATGAGGAGCTGAAGTGCCAGCCCGAGCCCTTGGTGATCAAGGTGAGTTGTGTGGCCTCTTTGCCCTCCAGTGTCCTTTGGACATTGTCTCTGCTCTGCTACTTCTCTGCCCAGGGTTTCTGGGGTGGCTCTGCCTGGCAGTGAGCAGCTGGTGTGTCTGCAGCAGCTGGGGGGTGGCCG
>NW_010353498.1:0-935 GCF_000700745.2 Antrostomus carolinensis | reverse complement strand
TACTGGAAGGCCACTAGAAGATCTCCCTGGATCCTTTCTCTTTCAGATGACCAAAAGCTTTGGTTGCCACAGCCACACTGCCTGCTCCCACTGGGGCTCCATGAGGGTTTCAATTGCCAGAAGCTGCTGTTGGGACCCAGGGTCCCTGTTCTCTAGCGCTGTGCTCCCTGTGTCCCTGAAACCTTGTGTAACATCTGGAAACAGAGGAATACTTAAAAAAAATAACCAAATTAATTTATTTTCAGGAAAAAAAATTCAAATTACATTGAAAGAATGTAATCCCTCTGGAAAATGTCTTCTCTTCCAGTAGCCAACTGTTCATGCAGAGCCTCGTCATCCTGGAGCCTCCTCATCCTGGAGCTCCAACAGATGAAATTCTAGAAATGGTGTTCTTGTCATGACCACTCTCCCTACCATGGGAATTGTGGGGCTCAGCACTGTTCTTATGGACCAAAAAGCCCTTTGGACCCAAATTCATTGAAGGGAACAGGTGGAGAGTGGTGGTGGTGGGACCTCTGCATCACCAAGCTCTTCCTCAGAAGCTGTGCTTTTGGTTTTATAACCAAAAATACCCCTAGACTGCCTCTCTCCTGGAGGTGGTGGCTCCTTTCTTGTCCAAGTCAGTGCTCTGGGGGAGTCAAAGTGTTTGTCAGATGATTCTGAAGAGCAGCTCCAGCATTAACTTGGCACAGGTTGGAAATGTGGAGGCTGAGGCTTCCAGCTGGAAAGATGCTTTTGATAAATAATCAGCCGACAATTAACCCAGGGGTGGGTCTGCCTGCCCTCCCCAACTGTCCTGGGGCATCAGCTGCTTGTGGGAGTGTTTCTATATATCCTGTCCAACGTCCCCCACTGCTCTCCACTCCATACTGGAGGTCAGCTGAGGTTTTGCTTTTGACCATGTGCTGTAATATTACTGGGGGTGAAATTACACA
>NW_010353497.1:0-936 GCF_000700745.2 Antrostomus carolinensis | reverse complement strand
TTAGCTTTGCATAGGGAAAATAGCTTTCCTGCATGCCCTGACAAAGGCTGGGGGCAGCTAAAAGACACATCTGTAACAGTATGCCTCTATTTTCCCTTTCCACATGTTTGTGTACTCATCTCAGTACCGTAGAAGGTTTTGATACAGCATCAAACAGCTTCCTGATTGATAACAAACTTCCTTCTCGATAAATTATTTGTTGACTTTAATAGTGGTAGTTATGTTACAATTATTATGTAAACTTGCTTTTGATCCTGTGTGTGGAACAGTACTCAACACTTGAATCTTAGCTTTAATGGGAGGTCCTGACTTTCTGCAGAGGAGGTAAATTTTATCACTCCTTTATATTAAACTACAGCACAGAAGTGAAACAATGTTGAATTCTGATGAAAAGAAATCTGGCAGATTACTGGCTGAAGTAAGGTTCTAAGACTAGCTTCCTTAAAACCCAATTCAAAGATTCTTTGCTGGGGTTCTAGTGCCATGCAAGTGCTTTAGACCTGTAGGTGAAATGCAGCAGTTACTTCCAGCGCAGTGAGAAGGCTGATACTCTGTCACACCCTTATTTTCCAGCCTTCTGTCATTAGAATTTCAGAAGGTATTATCTGAAAAATGTTTTTTCTTGCTTAACAGTTCAAAAATGTATGTAGGAAATGTAGTCCTATGTGTGCCCTCTGTCTTTCTTGCTTAACATGAGGATAGTGTCCCTATGCTATGTTTCCTGGTTTTCAGAAGCTTATTTTTGCTTTGTTTTTTTGCAGCCTCCTAATTCTGACTTAAGTGAGAGAGATGGCGAGAGAGGCTCGAATCCTGACATTGTTTTTTGAAGAATGTAGCTGATTTGTGCAATTTACAGTCAACAATTAGACTCCTAAAGCACCTGACTTCTGCTTCAAATATGAGATTAATTCTGTGGGGTTTTTTGGTGTTTGTTTG
>NW_010353496.1:0-930 GCF_000700745.2 Antrostomus carolinensis | reverse complement strand
AAAAAAAAAAAAAAAGGAAGAAAAACAAATATGTTTGAATAAGCAAAACAAGCCCACTATGGAACAAACGGAAGGTATCCACACGCTGAGCTGGTGGACATGGAATACAGATAAAAGTACACACACCTAAGGCAGGGATCTCCCACCAGCTGTAATAAACAGGGCAGAGTCTGAATCTAAGGAGTTTCATGGAAATCTTGCAAAATCCCACCAAAAAAAAAATAATAAAAATCGCTGTATTTATGCCAGAAGAATTGAAATTAGAATCGTGCCCCTAGAGAAACATGCTTTATTACATGGTCTATTGGCAGTTTTACCTAATGTGATTATGCTAAGTTACTCCATTTCACTTACTGGATGAATAGCAATACACGGGCTTACATTTGTGCATAATTCAGTAACTTTGGGGAAATGCCTGTGCTGGCAATAATTGCACACAGAAGATTTATAGCAGTATAACTAGGTGAAGGCACATATGAAAATGATCGGTTTTATTTCCAGAGATGTGGAGTAATTGAAAGTCTAATATTAGACTATCCAAATGTATCAAATATTAGCTTTACAGAGGCAATAACAGAAAAGGACGTATTGCTTGGTTTTGCTTTATCTGTTTCCATTGCATAAAAATTGAATTACGACTGATCAGTGTCAATTTATTTCTCACTGTAAATTCACTAAATATTACATTTGGATGGAACAACAACAGAACATGCAAGTTTGAACTGACCTCGTTTGCTTTCCAAATTTGCTTTCCTGAAGAGACAACATAATTTCCTATTCCCTAGTTGTGATTACTGGCAGTAGCTAAGGGTGTGAGTCTGATCGGTAAAGGAAATGAGCAATTTGCAGAAAAGCCTTACAATTCCCTGCAGAAGTGAATTGGGTCTAAGGGAGCATCTTGAAAACAGCCATTGGAAGAAAAAAAAAAAA
>NW_010353495.1:0-935 GCF_000700745.2 Antrostomus carolinensis | reverse complement strand
GTTTACTGAACACAAGGCTGTTTAAGAAAAGTGTGCCTGGCTTCCTTATAGGTTTCCCTGGGCTAGGTAGGGCAGAAAGATGCTGGACCTTCCTGCACCTGCTGTGGTAAACTAATGTTTTACAGAGAAGCTCAAGAGTGGATTTGAAGCATCCAAGCCCAATTTGACCTAATGCAAATTTTAGATCCAAACTGAAGTTTCCCACAAACTAGAAACTTTGTTTCTCTGACAGTTTTAGAGCAAATCTCTAAGATCTCATGTCTTAATAAGACTGCATAAGATTATTGTACAAAATCACAAAGCACTCCAACATCTTTGTGTATTGCACTACTGCTTTTTCACTGGACTGAGCAAGCTAAACATGAACATCACGCAGCTCAGACACAGACACTACTGACATCCCTACGGAGAGCACTCAAAACCTGTTCTTTACTGTGCCAGCATGGTCACTGGAAGACACAACACACCAGTATCAACTGTTGCATAAAGCACTGCACAACTGGTGCGAATCTATATGACAGAATCACAGCGGTAGCAGTGAGAACAACTGACCTCACATAGACAGAAGCACAAGCTGCAGTGCTAAAACCAGTCCTTGAAGGATTAATTGTGGTATGCACACCTCAAACATGAACTTCAGAGCAAGTAGTCTTTGTAGGTCTAGTCGGTTTATGGGAGAAAAATCCCCCTAAATCCATTGTCTCTATATCACAGTAGAAATACTGACACACTGTCTGCAGGTAAAAGAAGCACAGATTTTCCCTTTCAAAAGGAAATTGATTGAGCCATGCAGAAAGCATGGATTTACTCATTTCCTTAACACAGAAAATAGGATCAGTAGTTTGTGTTTGAAATAAAAAGCACTTCTGCACATTTCCCTGGACTCAAGGGATTGTGCCAAAGAATAACAGAAGATGTGATGACAGGGGGAGGAA